>NW_023657799.1:0-26327 GCF_015228065.2 Penaeus monodon
AATAATAAATATGATAATCTAATAAAAATGATTAATGACAAATAATGATTAATAACAGTGATATGTCCATTTTTAATTTTAAAAAAAAGGAAAAAGAAAAAAAAAAAAACCCAAAAAATCGAAAAGCAGAAAAACTTGCGAATATGCCTTTGGAGAGTTCTCCAAAAACCGTTTTTTCGATTTTTAATGTGATTTTTGGCAATTTTTGGGTAACTTGATGAAATTATCTTTGTAATAAACTGACAAATAATGAGGGATAAAATTGAAATAATGGAAATTTTTATGAATTTTTTATGAATTTTTTTTAATTATTTATTATTATTATTATTATTATATTATTTTTTATTTTATTTATTTTATTATAATGAAATGATGATAATTTAAAACAATGAGAAAATGACGAAATAATGAGATAATAACTGATTTATCCCTTTATATAGTATGTGTTGTCTGTGGGTGTTGGTTTGGGGGTGGTTTTGGGGTGGTGTGTGTTTTTGTATTATTTTATCTGTGGTGGGTCTAGGTGGTGTTGTGTATATAAAAATTTTAAAATATATTAATTATTATAAAATATATATATATATATATATATATTGTTTATTTTTTTTATTGGAATTTTGTTAATTAGTTATAAAAATTTTTTTTTATATATTATTATTTTTTAAAATTTAATATATTTGTTATTTTATAATTAAATTTTTTTATTGGATTAGTTGTTTTTATATGATAATATGTATATATATATATATATAATTTTATATATATATATATATATTATTTTATATATTATTATGCATACAACCCCCACACACCCCACACCACATAACAATACACACACAAAGAATTTAAAATTTTATATACACAAAAACACACACACGAAACCACACCACACCCAAACCCCCAGTCACACACATAAAACCCACCCAAAAACCCCCACACACACCCACACTTTTTTTTAAAATTAAATTTATTATATTTTATATAATATATATATTATATAAATTATATATTATATATAATTATATATATTATATATATTTTAATATATTATATAATATTTAAATAAATATATGTATACAGATGTACTATATATATATTATAATTTTTATATATATTATATTAAATATATAATTTTATATATTTTTATATATGAAAATTTTGATATAAGTTTTATAATATAAAATTTTTATACATAAGTTTATTATTATACATTATTTATATAATATATAATAATTTATAATATATATTAATATAATATAATATATATATATATATATTTTTATATATATTAAAATTTTATTATATATATTTGTGTTGTGTGTGTGTGTGTGTGTGGTTTTTGTGTGTGTGTGTGTGGGTAGGGGTCGGAATGACCCCTACAAGGTAGGGGGAGGTGGCGAGCTAGGGGGTTAAGGGAAAACCAAAATGTAATGACTCTTTTTATATATAAGGATCAGTACGGCTGCGCCAAAGAGCGAGGGGTTTCTCCGGCTTCCCCGGGAGCGCCCGCATCTCCTACAGTGGTCAAAAATGGGGATAGATCCTGCTTTAAAATATGGGAATCACTGCGATGAAAGGTGTGTTTCAACAATGCATAGTCTTGTGGAAGGGGAAAGGGCAAACCAACTTGGAATGTTAGTGTGGGAACGAAGACTAAAAAAACAGGGGAAGCAATGGAATACTTATATGTAGTGGTTTGGGGGGAAATAGGTATGGACAATACATAAGATTTTAAAATCATTAGAATTAAAAAAAGATAAAAAAATAACATTTGGGATACACTTTCAGTAACATCACATATATAAAGCTGGGGTTTCAGTGTGTGTGTGTGTTTGTGTGTGGTGTGTAGTTAAAGTATATATAATACAAAATTTCTATATACTATACATAATATATATATTTTATATATATAAATTTATATATTAAAATATAATATATATATAATATATAACAATATACAACACATGCAAATATATTTTTAAAAAGATAATAAAAACCCACATACACACACACAAACACCCCACAAACAAACAACATACATATCTATATCCATATCATATCTATATCTATATTTTCATATTTAATCTATATCTATCTACTATCTATCTAATTATCTAATCTATCTTCTAAATTTTAAAATATATCACATACAATTTTTTAAAAGAGACAAAATGCATATAAGTAATTTTAGTAGTGTATATATATATATATATATATATATATATATATATAAATAATAATTAAAATTTTATAATATGCATAAATAGACATTAAATATATAAATTTTAAAAATATAACAGTATAATAAATATATATATATAATAATTATATATATATAATATATATAATAGTGTGTGTGTGTGGTGGGGTGTGTGGTGTGGGTGTGTGGTTTGTGGTGTGGGTTTTTTGGGGGGATAATGTATAAGTTTATATATATATGTATATATAAAATAACAAAATAATTTATATAATAATACATATATATATATATATTATATAATATATAATAAAATATAATATATGAAAAACAAAAGATAAAATATATATATATAAAATAATATTATATACTATATTTAATATAATATATATTATATATAATATATATATATATATATAAATATTTTTTTATATATATAATATATATTTTAATATAATTTTAATATTTTAAATTTATATTAATATATATATATATCATATTTTATATATATATTTTTATATATTATATTATTTATTTACAATTTATATTATTATATAATATATTTTTTATAAATTATATATTATATAATATATATTTATATATATAGATATTATAATATATATTATATTAATACATATATTATACACGTATATGTATATATATTACCCTAATAATTGCCAAAATCATCAAATGAATGGAAAAACTTTAGTTGTTGGAGTATACTTTTAAAAAGGCTATTTTCGCTAGATTTACCGTATTTCCGACTTTTGGGATTTTTTTTTTCTTTTACCTATTGTTTTTATTATATATGAACCCACAATTCCTGTTATTATCATTATTATTATCATGATTATCATCATTATTATCGTTATCATCATCATTATCATCATTACCATCATCTTATCATCATTACCATCATCATTATCATCATTATTGCAATTATTATCATTATTTTTTTCAATTATTGCAGTTATAATATATATTTTACAACTATACTAATAAGAACTACAATAATAATAGTAATAACAATATAATAACAATAAAAACGTTTTTATAATAAATTTTTTTATCAATATTTTAACTAATATCGTTATTACTGTAAATTTTTACTGTTTAATAATTATTTTTACAAGTATACTACCAGTAAAAAAAATAATAATGATAATAATAACAATAATAATAATAAAAAAATATTATAAAGATTTTTATTATTATTATTATTATACTTATTATAAATTTTTATTGATATTTTTTACAGTTTATAATATATTTTTTAGCAATAATACTAATAATTAAATAATAATAATAATAATAATAATGATAATAATAATGAATAATAATAATAATAATAATAATAATAATAATAATAATAATAATAATCATCAAATGTTATCCAAATTCTCTTTATCCTCACTTTTATCATCATTATTGTGATGATTAATAGAATTTTGGTAATTATTACCATTATTACCCTAATATTGCCAAAATCCCTCAAATTAATGTAAAAACGTTTATTTTGGAGTATACTCTGAAAAGGCTATATTTCGGTAGATTTTGTGCTTTTTCGACTTTTGGGATTTTTTTTTCGTTTTATCTTTTTTTAGTAATATGGGACACAATTCCTGTTATTTTATCATCATTATTATCATGATTATCATCATTATTATTGTTATCATCATCATTATCATCATTTCATCATCATTATCATCATTATTGCAATTATATAATCATTATTACAATTATTATCATTATTATTGCAATTATTGTAGTTATAATATATATTTTTACAACTATACTAATAAAAAACTAAAATTTAATAATAGAAATATAAAAAAAAATAGCAATAATAACGTCTTTAAATAATTATTTATATCATTATTTTTAATTAATATCGTTATTACTGTAATTATTACTGTTATAATAATTATTTTTGCAATTATAATATCAGTAAAATAACGAAAAGATAATGATAACAAAAAAATCATTTAATAACAATATTATAACTATTATTATTATTATTATTATACATATATTATTATCATTATTGTTATCATTATAGTTATAATATATTTTTTGGCAATAATACTAATAATTAAAGTAATAATGATAATAAAAATGATAATAATAATAATAATAATAATAATAGTAATAGTAATAATAATAATGATAATAATAATAATGATAATAATAATAATAATGATAATAATATAATATAATAATATAACATCAAATAAAGGTGTTTTCACTTCTTGGGGTTTTTTTTATTTTTTATTTTTTCTAAAATAAGGAAGAAAACTAAACTTCCAAACGGGCAAAATCGGTGTGTTACTGATGTCGCTTTGAAATATTATCACCGCAAGAATCAGGTCTCCGGGAGACCAAAAATTTTAGCATTTGCCCGCAAAAAATCAGATTATTTTTTTATAGAAAACCTCTATAAAAAAGCTGGGTAAAAACTTTACTAAATTGAATTAAGAATTAAAATGTTTAAAAAAAAAAAAATACATTTAGCCAAAATCACATGATACAAACCTAATCAAAAACCCTTTTATGAAAAGTTAAAAATAGTTTTTAAAAAAAAAATAAATATATTTTTGGAAAATTTGGAAAAACCGAACAGACCTTTGTCCTTGCTGCTCTTTCTATTTTAAAAAAACCCCAAAGTTTAAAAAAACGGGAGAAAACTTGATCATTCTAAATACTGTTGTTAATGGTTATGATATCCTAATTTTCCCATTTTTAAATCCTGTCTCAAATTTTTATTTGATTCAAAAATTAAAACCTACTACTAAACTCGCACCCAAAAATAAAAAGTATAGTGATTTTTACTTAATCACTGTTTGCTGAGCCAAGTTTTTTGACTTGGGCGAAAGCAATCATCGGAACGTACATAGGTAAAGGGGGGCGATTTGAGAGGCCTTTGTGGCGCAGAGTTTAGGGGGGGGGGGGGTCGAAAAATCAGAAACTGTCAGCATTTTTTGTTACCTTGTGCTTTTTGTACATTTTTTCTTTAATGGCTTTACCTGGACTCTGGTGTGGGATTTGATATAAGTTTTATACTGGGGGGTCAAAATATCCTCAATATAATTTTCTCAATTCACAAATACACGTCACGACAAATTTCGCCTCATTTTGGCATTCCTAATTCATCCATGGGGAAAACAAATTTTCGTGGTTTTGGCCAAAAACAGATTCGTCGTTGCGCTGTGAATGACGATCACGAAAGGGCGATGAAATCGCATTGTTATTAGAAACTTTCTTGGGTGTTCTCCAAAAAATTACCGATTCACTGGGCGGAAACGTTTAAATCAGGGCTTATCAACCCCAAAGAAGGTCAGGGTTTAGTAAGGTCGGTTCCCAAATCTATATCTAGTTACTTTTGCAGGGCCATTGGCATCACCGAATCCCCGAACTCTGTTTTCAACCTAGTAGTCTCATGTGTACTTTTACTTTTTTTGAACAAAGTGTTTGGGGCGCGGGAAACATGGACTCGCTCGGGATCATTTTTTTATGGGGAATAATAACAAATAAAATTCGGGGAAGTTCAGGAGAGGGTTTGCGATAAGGCCCAAGGGTCATTCGATATTTTGGCAAATATACGAGGTCGAATGGAGGCTCTGGTCCCACTTTCTCTTATTTCTTTTACAGTAAGTGACAAAATAATTTTTTTTTTGACCCCACTAACAATGAGTTTTCAGTACTGAAAAAAAAAAAACGGCGAAAAAAAAATTTATATTTTCACTTTAAATTAGCTGCACTAAGCTCTAGCTGGTTTGTATATTTACTAAAAAATAGCAACCCCCTACTTTTGGTTAAAAATAAGGTAAATATACCAAGTTGCTTTTTAAAAATGCATTAAAAAAAAACGGTCTTTTAAAAATTTAAAAACTATCAACTAAAACAGAAATAGTAAATTGTCGTATCGGAAGTAAAAAGTTGAATAAAATTTTCAAGCACCAATAAAAGAAATCTTTTGCACGCAATAATGTAAGAATAGAAAAATATGGAATTTATTGATTAAACAAAACTTTGTTAGCTAAATTGGTATGAAGACAGTAACAGTTTTTTTTAAAACTCGGGTATAAAAAACAGGGGTGTCACTTCATTATCATTAGGAATAAGTTACAAGAATAGAAAATTAAGAATGGCGAAACACTGCAAAATTTTAAGATTTCAGATTCTTTCACAGGTTTTATTTAAAGTGTTCAAAAAATTTTTTTTCATAGTATCAAAATGCAATATGCGAAAAAAGGGTAATTAAAAAGAATCAGTTTGTTTGTTTGGTACATTCGATGAGTTTGATACTCTTATATATCTATTTTACTATCCTAATTTTATATCTTTTCTTTATTCTAAAATCTATTTATACATACTATCCATATCATACTCACTATGCCTCTTTTTATTTACTTACCCGCTATCTACTCATCTACATGTCTAGCTCCATCTATTATCTATAATTTTTTTATTAGAGCCCTCGTTCCCGTGTTTTGAACAGTTTTCAAAACTTGTAATTTTTTTTTTGTAAGTCCCAATTTGCGTTTTGGTATTTTGTCATGGCGTGTACATGCAGCGGGCGTGCCAATCCACCGGCGACTTTTCCCGGGGTACTTTTGAAGTTTTTCTTTTTGTCCCGAAAAGCAACATGGGCGTCGGAGTGTTATGCCTTTTAGCGCCCCTTTTGACATGAAAAAATTATTTGTTTCCGTCCTTTAGAAAGGGCATATAAACCAAGCGGGAGATGCAACAGAAAAAAAAAGTGATAGATGTATATTTAAATAACAGGTATTACAAAAATTGTATACCAAATATAGTATAAATAGTATCTATCGTTTATTTATTTAATATAATGATATTATATATATATATTATATTATATATATTTATATATATTTTTATATAAAATTATATATTAATATATATAATATATATTATTAATATATATATATTTATAAAATATATATAATATTATATATATAATATATATATATATAATATAATATATATATATAAGGTGTGTGTGTTATATAAGTGTGTTTTGTGTGTGTGTAGGGTAATATAATATATAATATATATATATATATATTATAATAAAATATAATAATAAAATTTTAGAAATAAAAATATATAATATTATAAAAAATTAAAATAATAATAATAATAAAAATAATGTATAATAATAATATAATAATAATCATGATAATAACAATAATAATAATAACAATAATAATGATAATAATATAATCATAATAATTAACATCCAATAAGGTGTTTCAACACTTCTTGGGGTTTGTTTTTATTTTTTTATTTTTTCTAAAATAAGGCAGAAAACTACACTTCAAACGGGCCTATCAGTGTGCTGGTACTGATGTCGCGTGAAATGATTATCTACCGCAAGAATCAGGTCTCCCGAGACCAAAAAACTTTAGCATTGCTCACGTGCTAAATCAGATTATTGTTTTCATAGCAAACCTCTATGAAAATGCATGGTGTAATAACTTTATCATCAATTTGAATTGAAGGTATATTAAAATGTTTATAAAAAACAAAATACATTTAGGCCCTACATCACTATGGATACTACCTAATGCGGAAAACCTTTATGAAAGATTAAAAAAACTAGATTTTAAAATAAAGCTAACTATATCTTTGGAAAACTTGGAATAACCGAAACAGACCTTTGCTCCTTGCTGCTCGTTCTATTTTACGAACTTCCAAGGTTTAGAAAACAGAGAAAACTTGTATCATTTCTGATTACTGTTGTTAATGGGTATATGATACTCCTAATATTCGCATTTTTAAACATCCTGTCTCAAATCTTTATTTGATTCACACTAGTGAAACCTATCTACTAAACCTCGCAACCGCAACGCCCAAAATAAATTAAGTATAGTGGATTATTACTTAATCACTGTCTTGCTGAGGGCTCAAGTTTTTTGCACTTAGGCGCAGCAATCATCGGAACGTACTATAGATGTCAAGGGGGGGGCCGCGATTTGAGAGGCCCTTTGTGGCGCAGAGTTTTACGGGGGGGGGGGGGGTCGATATCAGAAACCATGTCAGCATATTTTGTTACCTTGTGGCATGTTGTACATTTTTTCTCTTAATGGCATTACCTGGACTCTGTGTGTGAACTGATATAAGTTTTATACTGTGGTGTCAAATATATCCTCATAATATAATTTTCTCAATTACAACAAATACATATCGTCACGACAAATTTCGACGCTCACTTTGGCTTATTCCTAATTCATCCATCAGGGAACAAAATTTTCGTCGTGTTGGCCGAACAGATTCGTCGTTGCGCCTGTGAATGACGATCACGAAAGTGGCCCGATGCATCGCATTGTTATTAGAAACTTCTCTTCGGTGCTTCTCCAAAATCTACCGATTCACCTCGGCGGAAACTGCTTAATCAGGATGCTTGATCGAATCCCAGGAAGGTCTACGGTACGTAAGGTCGGCTTCCCAAATCTATTATTCTAGTATATCGTTGCAGGGTGCAGGGCCATTGAGCATTCACCGAATCCCCGAACTCTGTATTCAACTCTACGTTAGTCTCATGTGGCTACTATTACTTGTTATTGACACAAGTGATTGGCGCAGAACATGGACTTCGACTCAGTACTCATATTTTATGAGGAATAATAACAAATAGATTCCGGGGAAGTTCAGTCCGAGAGGGTCTTGCCTGATAAGGCCCAATGTCATCTCGTATATTTTGGCAAATATACTGTAGTGTCGAATGGAGGCTGCTGGTACACTATTTCTCTTATTTCATTTACAGTAAGTGATCACAATAATGTTTTCTTTGGATCCACTAACAATAGAGCTTTCAGTACTAGAAAAAAAGAAAAACGGCGAAAAAGAATTTCATATTTTCACTTTAAAATTAGGCTGCTACTAAGCTCTAGCTGGTTGCCTATATTTACTGAAACTATGCAACTTGCCCTACTATTGGTTAAAAATAGAGGTAAATATAACCAAGTTGCTTTTCTAAACTGCATTAGAAAAACGGTCTTTTAAAAATTAAAAACTATCAACTAATCAGAAATATGTATGTGGCTCGTATCTTGGAAGTATAAAAGTTGAATAAATTCTCAAGCACCAATAACGAATATCTTTTGCACGCAATAATGTAAGAATAGAAAAATATGGTAATCATTGATTGAAACAAAACTTTGTTAGCTAAATTGGTATGAAGTACATGTAACAGTTTGTTTTACATCTCGATATAAATACAGCGTGTCCACTGAATTCATTATCATTAGGAATAAAGTTACAAGATAGAAAATTAAGAATGGCGAAACACGTGCACAATTTTCAAAGATTGCAGATTCTTTCACAGGTTTTATTCATGTGTTTCAAATTTCTATCAATAAGTATCAACTGCAATATGCGAAAAGGATAATTTATGAAGAATCAGTTCGTTTGTTTGGTACATTCTGCATGACGGCTTCAGATATCTAACTTATAGTAATCTATTCTTAGCTATCCCTAGATTTCTAATATCTGTATCTTCTATCTCTCATCATCTATTTATACATAGCCTATCCATATCTATAACTCATCTATGCCTCTTTTTATTTACTTACTCCGATCTATCTACTCATCTACATGTCTAGACTCTTATCTATCTATCTATCAATTTTTGTATTATTGAGCCATCGTATCCTGTGTTGTGACCAGTTCTTCAACACTTGTAATTTTGTTTTGTGTAACGTCCCAATTTGCGTTTGGCTATTCGTCATGGCGTGTACATGCAGCGGGCGTGCCAATCCACACGGCGACTTTCCCGGGCTACGTAGAAGTTTTTAACTTGTTGCTCTCCGAAAAGCAGACACTGGGCGTCGGAGTGTTATGCCGTTTTTAGCGCCGTCTTTCGACATGAAAGGATCTATGTTGTTTCCGTCCTTTAGAACGGGCATATGAAACCATATGCGGGAGATGCAACAGACGATAAGTAGATAGATGTATAGTTTAAATAGACATGTATGTTATTACATAAAAGATATGTATACCAACATATAGTAATAATATATGTATCTATCGTTTATATTATCTTAGATATAATGATATATATATATATATAGATTATATATATATATATGACATATATATATTATATATATATATCTATAATATATATATATTATATATTAATGAATATGTATAGATAATATATATATATATATATATAGATATTTATATATATATATTATACATACATATAGTATATATATATTATCTATATATATATACATACATACATATAATAATATATATATATAATATAATATATATATATATATAGATATAGATATATCTATATATATATATATATGCACACATCGACACACACAGACACACACAGCCACACACACACCCACAAACACCACTACGACACACACACACATGACACACACAAAACACGCACACACACATACACACACAACACAACACACACACACATCACAACACACAGCTAACACACACTCACACACCACACACAACACACACTAAAACACAATATATATATAATAATATATATAATCTCTCCTACATATATCTATCTCTTTATATCTAATATCATATATATATATATGGATTAATCGATGATCCGTACATAATAAATATATTTACAATGATTTATAATACTTACTATCTCTCCTATCTATCCTCTATCTATCCTCTATCATCATATCTCTCTCTCTCTCTCTATCGGTACTATCTATGTCTCCGTATACCTATCCTATATATCGATATAATATATATCTATCTCTAATCTTATACAAACAAATCTTTGCAGTCCTCACTATACTCTATACTATACCTATCTGTACGTATCTCTGTCTCTATCTATTATATATATCTATATAATTATATATAATATACTATATATGATATTTCATATATATATAGATATAGTTGTTTGCATATCCTATCTAATAGTGTAATGTTATCGTTGCAATATATTCATATATTATACATCTATGTATAATACAAACCACTAGCGCCCTGTCACTATGGCAGTGTTGACATAGATTCTTATTTACCAATGTTCCTCTTAAAGAAAACCACTGACATAATTACATAACCAAAATCTGCCTCCTTCACTCTTAAACTTGTACTTCTGATAAGACAATTTATAAGAAACTATTGGATATAGCTGTCTCACAATTCAGGTGTTTAGCATTATTACCTATTTACACGCAAATGAACGTGTAGGCAATGGTCACCACTTGGCCTTGTTACGCCAATACATTACTTTGCCACCACCAAAATAACAAGCGTGGTTAAATTAATTGTCCTGCTAATTTTCAAACCTATATTTTTATTGTCGTTACTGGATGATCTTTCATTACTTCCACGACCCCTCTCACATTAACCCTTTCCTCTCGTATACTTGAATTCACAACACCCCAACATTACATTCCCTGTGAAATTGAACACCAAATAAATAATAAACTATCATTTCTTGATACTGTTGAATAAACAGAAACCTACATTCACTTGGCCTCGACTTACATTGTCTCTATATTCCTCCTATTTACAAGCTTAAACAATGCTTATCAAACGGACTTACAACATTTGTTCAACCTGACTAGTTTTTCATGAAGAAGCTTCAGTCCTGAAGGAATAGTTTCGCTTCAAATGCTTGGTTGCGATTTGCGATGTTCTGGCTTCCGGCCCGGGCCTTTCACTTAATGGCCCGGGCCTGTGTCATCTTTTTATGGCTGTCTCATTTGTTTGTCTGCACTCGGTGCTTACCGTGGCCGTGTTATTGCCTAGCAGGCGCTCCTGTAGCCGTGGTGTAAGCATCTCGCATAATCTCTTTACCAGCACGACGGCTGTGTTTCTGCGGCTTTTGTCTTAGGCATTGCGTGTGGCACGCAATTCCTCCCAGTAATGTATCAAGTGTGGCGTTCGGCCTCGCGCAAATGCATGCAAACACCTCTCTCACGTTCTATGGTTTGTATAATCTGCCATGCACAGTGGTAACCTAGGCGCATTCTGTGAAAATGACTTCGGTACCTCTGTTGTTTATTTCAGAGAGTGCCAGTGTTCATATCCTGTGGCATCTGAGTACCCCCTAGCTGCCGAGGGGAGGATCCTCGTTTCCTCTCTGTGAATCTGCAGGATGAAGTTATTTGGCCTTCACCGTACACTCCTCCTAAGTAATTTTCCGGCTCTGATGTATTAATCATGGGATTAGGGGGCCATACCCGCTGCCACTTCTGCTAATCTGTCACAGCTCATTACCTCTGATCCCTATGTGGCTTGGGACCCCAGTTTAATGATGATTCTCTTAACCCTTTGGCAGAATCCTCTGTGCCGTGTGAGGCTGGTAGTCAGAAGGTAGATGTTGCCCAGTGGTGAGCGCTGCTGAAGACAGTCGACGGTTCTCCTTTGGAGTCTGTGTGTAGGACCGTGTCCTTTCCCTACACGGACGCGGGGTGGCTCATGCTCCTGATAGCAACTGCTCTGCCTGTAGCGAGATCGTTGTCGGGGTTAACGCGCTCATGGATTTTGTGGCATCCTTGCTGTCGAAGACCGGCGCCTGCAGTGTGGGTCAAGGATCGACCGATCCATCCGTGTAATATGTTTCTGCTCCACGGAGGGGTGATGGCTGCAATGACCCTCTGGTTTTCTCCTTTAGGCTAGGCATACAGTATTCTTCTTTTTGCTTGCCAGTCTCATGACCGAGAACTCTATCGAGTTTGTGCCCACGGCGAGCTTCAACAAAGTTCAGGGTGAGGGGAGTCCATGCCCTTGGCCATTAGTGCTTCTTTGAGCTGATGGCGTATTAAACACCCTGATGTGTGAGACAGAGCCAGGAGTGTGTTTGCAAACAGCTCGTTATCTTTCTAGCGCGGACTAGTTTTGTCTTAGCTTAGTGTTCCTGGGAGACTGTGTGGGATGACCTTTGATAAGAATTGATGCTGCCATTAGGGTCAATTCGTGAGGCCAAGGGAGAAGTTTGCCATACCACAGGAGGTTGGAGGACTTTGCCCACCTTGGGGGACCCAGATGACCCTGGCGGCTTCGTTTTGGACTGTCTCCAGTTTGGTCTTTGAGGTTCTCTTATGCCATCGAAAGAAAGTGAGTGGGAGGCATAGTCTAGCATGGGTCCTGAGATTATTACATAGAAATGATCTTAGTACTCTTTGTCTGGCCCCTATGCCATCTTCCACTCATTGCTCTCTGACATACAGTCTTGATTTTGTTGTAAGAAAAAGGTCAACCATGTACTGGCCTCCTGTGGAATGGAGGGTTCCGGTCTATCCTTATACCGCCAAGGTTGAAGTAAGTTCTGACCGCACACATACCGAAGCCTATTCCCTGGATTTTCAGACGTGTGCCTTGAACTTCTGTCTCAGAGCCATGTCTTTGATTGGGCTGCAGAGATCTTTAGTCCTGTCCTAGCACCACTCCTCGGATCCATGTCCTAGACAACGCTGGCTTTTGTTAGGCAGTATGTCCAGTGGAGTATGATATGGTCAAGATGCGTCTGCATAGGAGAAATGACTGCACCCACTCAGAGGTTTATGTTGAGGATAAGGACATTAATGTATTAAAAAGGGCCTGGACTTGGAGCCCCACCCACCTGTGCGTTCCATTCTCTAAGTGGGCACATGGGCATTGATAGGTTGACCTTGGAATTTTTTACTCTGGCTATTCTATTCGTAAAGTGTCACCTAATCCAAGCCAGGGTTTACCCTCTGATTCCTTTTTGGATCAGGGAGGCTCGTCCGAATTGCAAGAGGACTTTGCGCCATATCAAAGCCTTTTCCAGTTCAGGAATATTGCCACAGATGTGGCCCGTTCTTATGTGCTCAAGAGCGTGGCTATGCTGTGTCGCTGTGCTCATGCCCCGGGTGAACCCGTGGAGGTTTTCGTGTGGTGGTCCCATTTTTCCATCGGAGCCGTCAGTACCATCTTCTTGGCAGTGCTTGGCCAGACAGCTGAAGAGAGAGATGGGCGGGACTGTCCCCATCTCATTTGTTTTAGGAGATGGGAACGATGGTACCCTCTTACCAACTCTGGGGTAGAGTGAAGTTTCCTCAGGACTTGTTTGATGAGTTGCAGGCTGCAAGCTCACCTACCATTCCCCAGGTGGACAATGATGTGGTACGAGATTCCCGTCAGAAGCCGGGGCTGTGTTGGAACTGGCCTTTATTGCATCCCCTCCTTTTTATAGTTCCCTCAGAGAAGATAACATCTGAGTTATCGGTTCGGCTGCCCTTTCTCTGATGTGAGCAAGTCTGTCTGGTTGTAAGCCGTTCTTGTCTTGCCCTCATTTCGTCTGCTGAGGCTGTTGCTACTGCGTTCTTCGCAAGAACTTCGAGCGCCAGTCTGTTGGCCTCTGACTGGGGGTCATGGTGCGTGCATCTCTCGGGGCTGAGGCGGCTGTTGGCTCTCTTTTACCTCCGTTGCCCATAGCTCTGAGAGGGTGATTGGTGATCGAAGATTCCACCATTCCAGCCACTTTCAGCCTCACTCATGCTGGCATTTTCCTTGGCAACCTCTGACAGCCTCCCTTAGGAGGCTAGGTTGTCAAGGGTTTCTTCGAAATGTTTCGCACATATTTACCCTTTGGTTGACCTCCCTGATCTCGTCATTGAAGTACCTAGCGTACTTTGTGACTCCTACACCCAGTAGCCGAGTTTTGTGTATTGTCTTGATGCTTGGCTCCTCAATGGCATTTACAAGTCTGGTTTGTAGCACTTCCCATTTTCCGCTTTGTGTGGGTTCATTGCTTTCTCAGAAGACAGCGGGCCAAGGCGGTCTGAACGCCCTGCCAGTTGGCCTTTGTCTGTTTCCCATCTGGATTCGTCGTGGTATTTCGGCTTGGGCACTTCCATGAGGGGTTATAGTGCCATAATGGTCACTAGTGACGGTCTCTCGACACGGAATCTAGAAGAAACCAGCCAATCCTTTCTAACCAAGTCGCATTGGCCCAGGGTGAGGTAGACTTCTCCTCTGACATGCATTGGCTCCTGGCTGTGATGAGAGCGATCTCGGGATGTCTCAATCACGTTGGCTATGGTGATAGCCAGCCGCCTCCGGTGCCCTGCAGGGAGCCCAGGATAGGGGTGGTGTGCATTGAAGTCGCCCCCTATGATACACTCTCGGTGTGTGCTGACCGGAAGCAACATACGGCTGATTTCTTAAGCTACTACCATTTGTCTAAGCTGCGGTGCATTGGCTATTGCTTTTGCAGGGAATTGTTGCTTTGACCAGGGTGATCAGGCCTCTTTTGCCATCGGAACGTGGCAGGTGCGTAGACGTGATACCGTAGAATCGACAGCTTCTTCTGATAATGTCTCTTTGGATCATGACTATTTCGAATGCTCCTTGATCGCATCGATTGCGTGAGGATGACACTCCTTGAGTAGAACACAGATTTTCCACTGCAGAATAATTAGATTGCGTGCCATGATGTTACTAATTGATAGTTACATCAGATACATCTGTCTATATGTGAGATCCTTACTGCTTAGTGGTCTCCTTCGGCTGTTAGGCTATCCCTGGTGTCAACTGTGGAGTTGGAGAGCCTTTGGTAGCTCTGACTTGAACATGGTTTGGCTTTTCTCTGGCAGGCTGTTCTGTGCATTGGCTGGCCTTGACTGGGCAGGGTCAGCTGATTCTGATTTCGGCTTGTGGCACTGAATCAGCCTGGCTAGGACTCTGGCCTGTTAGCATAGCCTGGGTTTGAGAGTGGGGAGGGGAGTCTCGACCTGGGGTTAGGGAGTAGGATTGGGCTGATTTTGGCCCTCTCCATCTTCCTTCCCTTTAATGCTTGCGACAGTCCTGTTTTAATGTTGTCCCATGGCGATCTCGACTGCCTTATCCGCCTCTTCCTCGGTCCTAGGACAAGGATGTTGCCATGCGTGACTACAGCTTGATAAGGATCGACATGTCCCCCTCGTTCGAAGAACCTGTCCTTCTGTGATCTGAGTATGACCATGTGGTGCTGTTGTAACCTTTCTCCTGTGGTTCCTCTGCACTTGGTTTAACTATGGGGGAATCCTGTTTGTCGGAGATCTTCGTTTTCGCTGGGGGGCCAGCTTCCTCTTCCTCTTAGGAGGGCGGGAAGCCTTTCGCTTTTGTTCCTCCCCAGACGATGTGCCTGAGGGAGCAGGAACAAAGTCCCTAGGTTGCCGTCTTAGCAACCTCTTATTGCCGTTTGAGTTCCGCCTCTTTTCTGACAGAACAAGCCAGGCTCCAAGCGGTGATGCCTCTTGGCACAGGTAGGCCATTTGGCTGTTGTGTCCTGCTTAATCTTCTTTAATGCCTTGATTGCACACCTCGGTTTGTGTGCCTTGCTACACAGCACCACATTTTGGCTTGGCTTGCGTTAGCCTGGTGGTGTCTGTACTTTTTTGGCACTTGAAACACCTGCATTGGTTCAGGCGCCATAAGTTTGTAAGTGATAGGTACCCAGTTACCCCGATCAAGGTTAGAGCTTGTGCTACTTTTCATGTTACCTAGGACTTGCCTGGTTGAGTCCTTCCCCTTCGACAATCGGGAAGCCTCCACTACCTGTGGGTTGATTTCTATCACCCCCCACATCGTATGATACTGAGAACAAGTAGCACCTCTTGACCCTCTTTTCAAAATCGGATTCGGTGCAAGAGGCTCACTTTCCCTCCATCTTTAGCCTCCTTTGTTCCTGCAGGAACAGGGTGGCCTGATCTTTGGCATGATGATCTGGCCCTGATCTTGCGCAAACCCGGATCGACAGCCGGATTTGCACTGCTCCCAATATGCCCTGACCATTTGTAGGCATTGTCGAAGCCTTCGGGTTTGACACGGGGACCTTAAATTACGGGAAACTCCTTGGGGGTCCAGACTCTCCATCAGAGTCGGTCCTCCGGCCTCGGACGGTTCGGTCCGCCTTTCGGCTTTGGGGCTTGCTCTTGGGGCACCAGCGTTGCGGCTGGTTCAGCTGGTGTCATGATTCAGTGTAGTGGGGTCTCTGAGGAGTATTCAGAGGCCTCCTGGTCTGGGGGGCTGGCTGGAGGGGCCAACACGAGAGTCCGATCTGTTGGACGATCGGGTTGACAGACATGTTTGGTACCTGCTTTTTCTGTCTTGTCCACCATCTTGGCAGCATCATGACAGTGTCATCCTGAGTGCTTTGGGAGTTTTTCTTTTTGCCACCCTGAGGCAACGTAACTTCAGGGTGGCTGCCGTGGTCCTGGCCTTGGCATGGGTCCGTTAACAATATCGTCTGTCTGTGGGGTATTTTTGGTTTGCTTTTCCATGTAATTGACAGTGCTGTTTCATCCACCCCCGGCCCCCACCCCCCACGGGTCCAACAAGGGAAGCCTGAGTGTTAGAACAATGTCTAACAGAACAGGGGTGATGAAGTGGATATACGCAGCCAATTAGCCGTCTGCATTGCTACCGCACGGACGGTGTGGGTACCAACGGCAGCATGAACTGTTGACCCCTAGCCTCTCGAGGGAGACCACCGATTGACAAAGATGAAAAAAGAGATAACCGGGGCCTGGATCAGGCGCCTGTCTTGGCCATAATAGAGGCAAAGAGGCGTGTTGCTAGCCGCATGGCGTACTCGTGCATGGCTCGCTCAAACCTCCAGGACTCCGTCTCCCACCTTCACCAAGGATGCCATGCACGGCAAACACTGGATAGTATGTCAACCTCTGGAGTATCCAGAGGGGTGTCCTTCCACCCTACAGACATCATTGATGGGAACACTTCTGCTTCTCCTCAGTGAGGAAGGGAGCTCTTCACTTTTCCAGTAGTTCCTTTCCATTCCTCAGAGAGGACCTGTGCCTTTTCAAAGTGAATCATCTTTTCTCTGAAACGCCCAAAGTTGTTTCACCTCAGTGAGGGAGAGAAATTAAATTTTTTCCAGGTGGTTCTTATGGCAGGGTGGGTTTAACGGATCCCTCTTCTCTCTGAAACACCAAAGGACTGTTTCCCTCATGAGAGAAGATGGGACCTGGTACCTGTATCCAGTAATTCCTTCATCCCGCCGAAGTAGTCCAACCACAGACTATTTTATTTCGTCACAATGAGGAAGAGAGACTAACTTTATCCAGGTACTTCCTATCAGAGGACGGTACAACTTATGTCTGTCTAGTAGCTTCTAGTAACAGACCCTGGCTGAGGCCTGACAAAGGGGGCTTCTACCTGCCTATCGCCTATTCGAAAGAAAGGAGAGTGGCAGTCATCAGAGGTCCTGGCCAGACCATCCCTAGCAAAGACTGCAAAATCTATGCACACGCGTAAGGCGGCCTTCTAATGCCCCCCAGACACACCTCCCCTGCGGGAGGTAAAGTCTGCCCACGTCCGAGCACGCGTCCGAAGATGTGGGTCCAGTTTCACCAGAAGGTGTGCACAGAGTTAACCTAATGCCGAAAAAATTCGTATAGGAAAGAGTAGTGCTAGGAAGGGCAACGAAGCTACATGCAAGCCATAGGCATCTTGCATCAAACAATGGGGGGGGCATACAGACGTCACCGTCCGGGTAACGCGGAAAGCCGAGAGCCGAAATTGCATGGGACCGGGGCGCGGTACATCTCTTTAATACGCCCATGCAAAAGCCCACGACCGAGAGATCATGGTGACCCTCTTGGCGTTGCTCGGCTCCACGACCGCGGTCGCCCCGTCACGCCACCCTTGCCGGAACCGATCCTCCCTTCTCTCTGTGAACTCTGAATCGTCCAGTAAGGACCGATTCACCGCAGGGAAGAGGAGAAGTGAGAGTCCTTCTTCTTCAGGCTGCTCGATGTCCACTTGCTTCAAATGGGTACCCAGCTTATCTATTACTCAAAGCACTACGTACGCCATTTTCTGTGTTATAACTTCTTATCCTAAACATCAACAACCAACATCACAAAGACATTGAAATTATAAAACTTCCATACATGGCAGTTCTTAGTTTTGATCTCAGCCGAAAATCATTAGACAAAATCTCAGGACAATGCTATTATAGAAGATGGATGGTTGGGTTTCATTTTCTATTTGGTTTACTGGTGTCTTATCTCTTTGGGGAGTGTTTGTTTGTGGGTGTGGTGCCAACAGGTGATGCTGGGTTTTGGTGATGAAGTCGGAGATCAACGACTAAGGACTGGCAGTCCTTGTGGTGGCTGCTGCTTTGTCTGATTCTTCTGGAGGATCGGGGAATGCTGATCTCGTTACGGATAATCCGATAGTGAAGCTTAGCCTCGCTCGTCATATAGACCTGAGGGGAGCCCGGCTGTGTGTCGACTAATGCCGACTCGCTCACGTGTTACGTCGGCTGAACTAGTCCTTACACCGCCGTGGTGCCCAGCCCCAGCAGTAACCTCCAATGACAATTGCAACTTCTCGCGCCTGGCGGGGCCGAACCGCCGACCCCTCGGATGAGAGGCCGACACGTACCACTGTACTAGCCCGGAGCTGATCCGTTAAGGTAAGTAAAGTTAAGAGAAAGCCCGTTTTCGCATCGTTGGAAAGAAGATGGGGGAAGGAATATCAAAGTTTGTTGTCCCTCTTTGCATCAACATATTATATTCTCGTCCTCATATCTGATATAATTCTAATAGTTCTACTAGTCATATTTACTCTCCAGATCTTACTCTTTCTTTCATTTCTTTAGACAAATGTACAGTAAAGTTCAGCGAACTTATTAATAATTTACAACTAAATTTATTAACTGTGAAAGTGATATATATATGTAAACATGTAAAGTCAATCACATAATTTTATATGTCAATTAATCTGAACATCTGAGTTCATTATAGATCCTTACAATAAGTATACTATTAAATATCCTCTTTTAACTTGCCACTTTACTCTAATTGTTTACCATACAACACATAATATACATTTAAGCAAGCTGTTATTAATTCCGCAATGTCAATGCTTAAAAATAGATGTAAGCATTTAATAAAAGAATTCCTTTCTTCACATACAGATTGAAATCATAAAATATTTGTAAACACATTGAAATACAGAAATAGTGGATGAATTATATTTTAGACAAGATGAATTACTTATACCAAGTCAATTAAAATAACTAAGTTTAATGTCTTTACACAATTACTAACCAAACCACTCAAGATTTCTCCATCCGAAAAGTAAATGAGTACCATTTCTGAAAATGGACATAAAATGTCTTGTGGCATTAATCAGGGTCAATCCTAATACTGAATTAATATTACTAAGCCGCCTTAACTCAAGCAACCTTATTCTAAAGGAAATACTTAATGGTTATCATACAAATAACACAAAACTTATTCTTATCTCTACCGGAAATTAACAATCATCATCACTGTTAAGTCACATTTGGGTAAGCTGGTCTCGTAAAAAGTAAATCATTAATTTCCTTACTCTCAAATGCTAATTTAATATATCATATCTTAAAATTTAAATCCTATGTCTTCAATTATATCATTCTTTCAAATTTGACAATCAATCTTAATTACCCCCTTATATGTTTTTACTTCTAAAAAAACTTAGCCAAATACAATTCTTGGGTCCTTTATATCTCATAAAAAAACATCAATCAAAAAAATTTCCCGTAAACTACTTTTTTTTTTTTCCTTTTTTTTTCCCCCCCCTTAAAAAAAGGGAACATTTAAACTGCTTCAATGGGGTTTCCCCCCAAAAAATCCCCCAAAGTGACAGGGGCTCAAGGTGCCCCCAGGATGATTTTTTGAAACCAACTCCAACCCCTCTCCCCCCTTTTGGGCTGTCTCCCCCGTCTTTTTTTCGCTATGGGACCCCTTCCCTGTCAACCCCTTAGCAGTTATCATAAATATAATTATAATTTTTCTTCATTATTTGAAAACTATCTGCTAGGATTTCCATGTCCCAGCAAATTTTCAAACTGTTTTTATCACTTTAACTTTTGTCTATCCCCTTCCTGTTATTTTTTTGATCCCCGATTAATATTGTATATTCTAGTGATCGCCCCCAAAATATTGTTTTCTTTTTTCCGTGGCTTCTAAAAAGCTTCTTTTATTTATTTTCATTTTGACGTCAGGGGTCACTTATCCTTTTTCCCCATCTTTTCTTGACCAATTTTCTGGACTTCGCCCCACCTTCCTTTTGTTCAATTTTTTGATTTGGCCCCGGGGTGTTTCGTCGGGGCCTGCTTTTTAAAATCATTAATTAAAAAGGGGGGGGGGATCGAAGAGATGATTTAGTAAGAGAGAAAAAGAGTCGGGGCTTAACCCAACATGGGGTAAAATTTGGGGCATAGCTATAGGCAAGGAAGGGGACAAAGGTCGCAAGGGAGGCCTCGCGCCCCTGGTGGTTTTCTGCCTTGGCATACGGGATCGCTTCGCAGCGGGTCAGCGAGGCCCCCGCGCCCCGGGGTGCGGGGCCCTCGCCTAACGAGGGAGGTTGGGAGCGGGTAAAAGGTGGCCTGTCCGGCCCATGGGGGCGCACCGGACGGACTTCTCGCCCATGGCAACGGGGTGTCCTCGGTAACTGTGAGGCTGCAGGTTTGAATAGGGGAATCGTAAACAAGGCTACCTACCTTTCCCCCGGGCGACAGGGGGATTTCCCCTGTCGGCGGCAGGAAAATTTAGGGAGATGTGCTCTGGCAATATACCAGTTTGGGTCATCAACACTGGCCAGACATCTCCTCCCCCACCCGTGTTTGGCATTCCCTTTTGCCAAAGGCCCCCCCGGCTGGGGGGGGCAGGCGGAGATCCCCGTGTCGGGAAAACCGAAAAACCCGTGAGAATGGGAGGTGGATTTGGAGGGGGGCGCTGGTGCCCATGGAGGATAATGAATGACGAGGGGGAGGTTGTGTGACACATGGGGAAAAAGGAAGTGAGAGAGGAAGGGAGGTTTTTTTTTTTTTTTTTTAAAAGGGATAGGGCCCGTTAGGGGAGTTTTTTTTTTTTAAAGAGGGTAATTAAAAAAAGGGTTTTGTAAAAACCCCCTAAATGCTATAAAAAACAAAAAAGAACAAGGGGTTTAAAAAAAAAAAAAGAAAAAAAAAAACGAAAAGGAAAAAAAAAAAAAAACAAGAAAACACAAAGTAAGAAAAAAAAAAAAAACTTAAAAAATTTTAGGCGTAATTGGGCGCTCGGCAGCCGGCTGCAGATCCGGCAACAATCACGCCTGACACGATTGGCTAGCCGCGGCAGCGCGGGCACCGATTTTTATTTTTTAAAAAGCCCCCGAACTAACGAAACTTAAGCCTCGTGGAAAAAGTGTCGGCCTCTATCCGAGGGGTGGGCGGTTCGCCCCCCCTGGGCCCCGAAAAATTTGCAATTGTCCCCCGGGGTTACTGTTTGGGCTGGGCACCACGGGGGAAAAGGATAGGTTTCCCCGAGTCAGCACCATCTGACACCGTGAGCGAGTGGGATTAGTCGACACGGGGCCCGGGCTCCCTCAGGTATGGGGCCGGGGGGCGAGGCAAGTTTCGCATTAGGGGACTTATCCTTAAACGAGATCAGATTCCCCCAATCCTAAAGAATAGACAACAGCAGCGCACCAAAAGGGTGGAAGGACACCCCTCGGGGATACTCCCAGGGTTTGCACCTCCCCACTGTTTGCCGTGCGTGGCACCTTGTGACGGGAGAGAAGGGGATTCACGAAAAACCCCACCCCTGGAAAAATTTAGCTTTCCCTATGTGATAAAACAGTCTAGGTTTGGCTGTTTTCAGAGGGACGAAGGAGTTTTGGGAAGGGGGAAGGCCCCCTCTTCCTCAGGGTGAAACACCCTTTGGGTTTCAGAGGAAGGGGATTCACCTTAAAAACGTCCTCCCCATAGAACCAACGGAAAAATTTTTTAATTTCTCCCCTCACTGTGATGAAAACGTCTGTGGCCGGGTTTAGGGGGATGAAGGGGAACTGACAGGAAAGGTGCAGGACCCCTTTTTTTTTCTCACTGAGGGAAAAAACCTCTGGGCTTTTCAGAGAAAAGGGGATTCACTTTAAAAAAAGGGTACAGGTCCCTCTGAAAAATGGGGGAGGAACTGCCTGGAAAAAGTGAAAGAGCCCCTTTCCTCCTGAGGAGGAGCAAAAAGTGTTCCCATCAATGATGCCGTAGGGGGAAGGACATCCCCTCGGGGGTTTTACCCCCAGGGTTGACACTACCACGTGTTTCCCGTGCGTGGCACCTTGTGAGTGGGGCCCAAAAAGTCCTGGAGGTTGAGCGATGCCGGCACGGTACGCCCTGCAGCTCCCCACCCCCCCTTTTTGGGGCCCTCTTTTCTGGAAAGACGGGGCGGCTGATCCGGGCCCCGGGGTAAGGTAACGGTGGTCTCCCCTCGGGAGGCAGGGTAAAGAAGTCACTGCCGTTGGTACCCAAACCCGGGGTGCTACAGTGCAAACGGCTAATTGGGCTGCGTTATCCACTCATCACCCTGTTTCTGTTAACTTTGGGTTTTCTAACACTCAGTTCCCTTTTTGGACCCCGGGTGGTGGGTGGGGGGTGAAGGGGGGTGAAGCACCCCAAGTACATGGAAAAAGTAACCAAAAAACCCCCCACAGCAGACGAATTTTTGACGACCCGTGCAAGGGCCCCAGCCCCCGGAGCCCCCCTAAGCCTTACGTCCCCCAGGGGGGGCAAAAAAAAACCCCCAAAGCCAGGAGACACGGGTCAGGCCTGCTGCCAAGATGGTGGACCAAGAAAAAAGAAAAAGCTGTACAAACATGTCTTTCCACCAGTCGTCCAACAGATGGACTTTGTGCGGCCCCTCCGGGCCCCGCCCCCAGACCAGGAAGGCCTTTAAAGCACTCCTCAGTGACCCCACTGACGAATAGGAGCACCGCTGCCCCACCCGGGAACAGCTGGTGCCCCCACGAGCAAGCCCCAAAGCCGAAAAAGGGCGGCCCCGGGAAACGTCCCGAGGCCCCGGAGACCGCTTGAGGGAGTCGGACCCCCAAGGCGTTTCCCGCAATTTAACCCCCGTCAAACCCGAAGGCTTCGCAATGCCTCCCAAATGGTCGGGGCTTTTGGGAGACCACGCAAAACCCGGGTGTGATCCGGGGTTGCGCATGATCATCATCCCCCCAAAGATCAGGCCCCTTTTTTTTCCTGCAGGAAACAAAGGAGCTAAAAATGGGGGAAAGTGAGCCTCTTCCCACTGAATCCCGAGGAAAAGAGGGGTTAAGATTTTTGCTAATTGGTTTTCCCCACCCCAAAGACGATGGGGAGGTGAAGCACACACCCACAGGGCGTGGAGGCTTCCCTGGTTTTGGGGTCGAAGGGGGGAAGGGGTTTCCAACCAGGCAAGTCCCCGGGGACCATAAAGGTAGCAAACCAAAAAAAAAATTAAAAAAAAACCCCTTTTCTGAGAAGTACGGACACCACCAGGCTAAATGCACAGCCCAAAACCCCCAAAAGTGGTGTTTGCAAGGCACACAACCCCCAGGGTCTAAAGGGGAAAATAAAGAAATAAAAAGGACACAACAGCCAAATGTCCAAATGTGCCAAAAGGGGGATCCCCTGGAGCCTGGCTTGCCTGTCAGGAAAGAGGGGCCCCTCAAAAAGGCAAAAAGGTGCTAAGAAAGCGACCAGCTTTGTTTCCTGGGCCCCCCCCCCGGCACCTACGTTGGGGGGGGAAAAAAAAGTGGGAAAAAAAAGGGGGGATTTAAGAGGGGGTGGGGGGGGGGAAAAGGGTCTGGGGCAAAAAAGGGTTTTTCCCCAAGAAAAAAGTGCCCCCCAGGAAAAAAGGTTCCAACAGACCCCAAATGTCCCCCCAAAAACCCAGAAGAAGTTCCACAGGGACAATTTTCTCCGGGTCCGGAAAGCAGGGCAGTTCTTGCCGGACAAGGAAGAACGGATAAGGCATTCGACGCCAGACGAAAAAACAGCGGTCGCAAGCATAAAAGGGAAAAGGAAGATGGGGGAGGGCCAAAACAGCCCCCAAACCCCCCCTCACCCCAGGCGAGACTCCCCTCCCCACTTCAACCCAGGCTATCCCCCACAGGGGGAGCCTAGCCAGGTGATTCAGTTCCCCAAACCGAATCAGAACAAGCTGACCCTGCCCAGGCAAGGCCAGCCAATGCACAGAAACACCGGGCCGAAAAAAAAAAACCAAACCATCAAGTCAGACTACCAAGGGCTCTCCACCCCCCCGGGAACCCCCGGGGTAGCCTGACAGTGAAGGAGACCCCTCAAGCAGTAAGGATCTCACAATGGATTGTCAGACTCCGATGTCAATCCGAATAAACGATGTCTCGGATTAAAATCAATTAGTAAAAATATGGCACGAATCTAAGTATTCTGCGTGGAACATCTTGGGTTCTCCTCAAGGAGTTTTCCATCCTCCTGCAATAGGCGATCAAGGAACATTGACCGTCATGCCCAGAGACTTATCAGCTTAAGCTGTTCGTTCTCCCGGGATCATCTACGCGTGCCACTTCCCATGGGAAAAGAGGCCCACACCCTGGTCAAAACAACAAATTCCCTGCCCGCAATAGCGAGCACCGCATGGGAGGGAAAATGGTTTTAATCTCTTTCCTCGGATTCAAATGGCCGGGGGGCCCCTGAAATTGTACAAAGTACAGCCGGCCCACTGTAGTTAGCTTGCTCCTTTCTTTTTTTTTTTTTCTGGGGGGTTTTAAAAATTGGTTTTTTTTTAAAAAAAATTTTTTTTTTTTTTTTTTTAAAAAACTTTTTTTTTTGTTAAAAAAAAAAATATGGGGGTTTTGCGCAAAAATATTAAATACATTAAAAAACAAAAGGGGGGACGAAAAAAAAAAAAAAAAAAAAAGAATTTTAAAAAAAGGGGATAAAAACAAAAAAAATTATAAACAAAACAAAAAAATAAAACTTAAATTTTAAAAAATTTTTAAAAAAAAAATATTTTGGTTTTTACTAAAAAAAAAAAAAATAAAAAAAAATAAGGGGCAGCAAAAAAATCTGAAAATAAATAAAAAAAAAAAAAAAAACAAGACCAATTTAAACTTCAAAAAAAAACTTTTCCCCGGGTATTTTACCCCCAAAAAGAGGGGTTTTAACCCCACTAAAAAACCCCCAATTTTAAAAAAAAAAAGAAAGGGGGGAATAACCCTTTAAGGGGAAAAAAAACCCAAAACCCTTACCCCAAGAAATTGCAAAAATTTTCCAGTCCCCCCAAAACCCGTCGGTTTTATTACTTTCAAACCAGTGGGGAGAAAACCAAGAAAAAGGTTTTTTTTT
>NW_023657800.1:0-26326 GCF_015228065.2 Penaeus monodon
TTGTTTCATGATTATTGCAATTATGGAGTATAGTATATGTTTTGCAATAAATACAATAACCACAACAAATAATAGTAATAACAATAATAATAACAAATAATAAGATGTTATACCATTATTATTTATATCATTAATCTAATTAGTATCGTTTATTACAGTAATTATTCCTGTTATAATAATTATTTTTGCAAGTTAACACCAGTACACAATAATAATAATGATGATAATTAACAATAATAAGACTAATAACAAATATAATCACTAGGATTCATTATATTATACTTATACTTATTATGAGTAGTGTTATTATTACCGAATAATCATTTTTTTGGCAATAATACTAATAATTAAGAATAATAGAATAATAATAATAATAACAAATAATAATAATAATATAATAATAATAATAATATAATAAATAAATAATAATAATAATAATAATAATGTTTAATAATATTCAAAATGTTATCAACCATTCTCTTTATTCCTCATTTATCATCATTATGTTATGATTAATACAATTTGGTAAACTATTATCCTTATTACATAATAATTGCCGAAATACCAAAGAAATCGAAAAAACCGTCAATTTGGAGTATATCTCAAGGGTATATGTCGCAGATTTGCGCTTTCGATTTTGGAATGTTTTCTATACCTTTTTTTATATTATATAGGGACACAATCCTGTATGTATCATCATAAGTAATCACGAGTATCATGTTCATTATATGTTATAAATCATCATTATAATCATTATCATCATTATATCATCATATCATCTTATTGCAATTATTCCTCATATTATGCAATTGTTATCATTATTATTTGCAATTATTGGGTTATTCGTATATGTTTTGCAAGCTAATACTAATAACCACAAACAATAATTAGTAATAAAATAATAATAACAATAATAACGATTTTAATCAATTCATTATTTATATCATTATCTAATTAGTATGTTATTAAGTCAATATTACGTTAGAATAAGTATTTTTTGCAATATATACTACCATTACAACTAATAATAATGCTGATAATAACAAAATAATTACTAATAACAATATTAAAAGCACTTAGATTATTATTATTATACTTATATTATTATTATATTGGATATTACAGATATAATAGATTTTTTGGCAATAATATATAATGAAGATAATAGTAATAATAATAAATAATGCTAATAATCATAATAATAATAATAATAATAATAAAATATAATAATAATAATAATACTCATATTTTTGTATAATATCAAATGTTATCAAAATTCTCTTTATTTCTCACTTATCATTCATATTGTTCTGATTAATACAATTCTGCGTAAATATTATCATTATTACCCTAATAATTGCCGAACTCACCAAAGATAATCGAAAAAACGTCATTTTGGCGTATACTCTATAAGGCTATATTCGCTAGATTTGCCCGCCTTTTGACTTTTGGGAATGTTTGTTACAACCTTTTTTAATTATATATGGACACAATTCTGTTATTATTCATAATCATTATCATGTATTATCCTCATTATTATCGTTATCATCATCATTATCATCATTATCCATCATTATATCTCATTATTCATATTATTGCAATTATTATATCATTATGCATTGTTATCAATTATGATTGCAATTATTGGGGTTATAGTATAGTTTTGCAAATTAATACTAATAACACAACAATAATAATAGTAATAAAATAATAATAACAATAATAACGATTTTAAATTATTATTTATATATTATCTTAATTAGTATCGTTTATTACAGTAATGTATTACTGTTATAATAATTATTTTGCAATTATACTACCAGTAAAATAATAATAATGATGTGATAATAAAATTAAGAATATAATTACAAATATCATCATCACTGCATTATCCATTAATTAATACTTATACTTATTATATTATTGTTATTATTACCAGATATAATAGATTTTGGCAATAATATAATAATTAAGATAATATACTAATAATAATAATAATAATAATAATAATAATAAAAATAATAATAAACATAATAATAATAATCAAAATAATAATAATAATAATAATAATATTTTTAATAATATTCAAATGTTATCAACCATAATTCGCTTTATTCTCACTTTTATCATATATTGTTGATTATCACAATTTGGTAAAATTATCATAGATATCCCTAATAAATGCGAAAATCACCAAATGAAGAAACAAACGTATTTGGAGTATACTCTCATAAGGCTATATTCGCTAGATTTTGCCGCTTTTTGGACTTGGGAAGTTTCTATACATTTTTTATATTAATATGGACACCAATTTGCCGTTATTATCATGCTGCATATAATGATTATCATCATTATTATCGGTATCATATAACTATTTTTTATCATTTTTATCATCATTATCTCATCATACATCATTATGAATGTAGTATCATCATATTGCAAATTGTTATCATTATATTGACTTATGGAGTATAGTATTGTTTTGCAATAATACTAATAACCACAAAATAATAATAGTAAAACAATAATAATAAATCAATCAGATTTTATAATTATAGTTATATCAATTATCTTAATAGTATCGTTATTACAGTAATATTTACTGTTATAATAATATTTTTAATTATACTACCAGTAAAATAATAATAATGAGGATAATAACAATTATAATACTAAAACAATATATAATCACTAGCATCATTATTATGATACGTATATTATTATTATTTACTGCCCCACCCCACCACAGAATAATAGATGTTTTGGCAATAATATAATAATTGATAATAGTAATAATAAAATAATAATAATAATAATAATAATAAATAATAATAATATAATAATAATAATAATAAAATAATAATATAATATTTTTATAGAATATTCAAATGTTATCAAAATCTCTATTCTCAATTTATTCATATTGTTATGATACTGCAATTTGATAAAATATGACATAGTACCCTAATAATTGCCCGACCTCACCAAAGAAATCGAAAAAAAACGAATTTGGAGTATACTATCATAAGCTATATTTCGCTAGATTTTGCGCCTTTTTGACTTTGGGAATACTGGTTTTCATACCTTGTTTATTATATATGGACACAATCCTGTTATTACAGCATCATATATGATTTTCATCATATTTCGTTATCATCACATTAGAGAATCATTTCATAATTATCATCATCATATCATATTATTGCCAATTATTATATCATTATTGCAATTGGTATCATTATTATTGGCATATTGGAGTTAACATAGTATATGTTTTTGAATAATACTAATAACACAACTAATAATAATAGTAATAACAATAATAATAACACAATAACGATTTTATAATTATTATTTATCATTATCTTAATTAGTATCGTTATTAAGTAATTATTTTACTGTTAATAATTATTTTGAATTATACTACTAGTCAAATAATAATAATGATGATAATAACATAATAATACAATACAATATATAATCACTAGCATGATATTATTATACTTATACTTATTATTATTATTGTTATATTAAGATATAATAGATCTTTTTGGCAATAATACTATAATTAGATATAGTAATAATAATAATAATAATAATAATAAATAAATAATAATAATAATAATAATCATAATAATAATAATAATAATAATAATAAATAATATTTTTAATAATATTCAAATGGTATCAAAAATTCTTCTTTATTCTACTTGTATCATCAGTATTGTTATGATTAATAAAATTATGATAAATATTAATTACTTACCCTAATAATTGCCGGAAATACCAAGAAATCGAAAAAACGTATTTGGAGTATACTCTCATAAGGCTATATTTCGCTAGATTTTGCGTTTTGCGACTTTGGAAGTTTTTATTTATACTGTTTTTATATTTAATATGGACACCAATTCCTGTTATATCATCATCATATCATGATTTCATATTATTATCGTTATCATCATTTATATCATAAGCTATCATCATTATCAATCATCATTATCAGCATATTGCAATTATTATATAATTATTGAATTTGTTATCATTATTATTTAAATTATTGGAGTATTAGTATATGTTTGCCAAAGATAATAATCCAAAGCAATAATTAATAGTAATAACAATAATAATAAACAAATAATAAACGAATTTATAATTATTTATTTTATATCATTATCTAATTAGGATCGTTATTACAGTAATTATTATGGTTATAATAATTATTTTGCAATGTATACTACCAGTAAAATAATAATAATGTGATACTAACATATAATACTTAATAACAATATTAAATCACTGCATATATTATTATATATACTTATATTACATTGTTATTATACAGAGATAATAGATTTTGGCAATAATATAATAATTAATGATATAGTAAGAATAATAATAATAAGAATAATAATAATAATAATAATAATAATAATAATAATAATAATAATAATATACCTACATAATAATAATATATTTGAATAATATTTCAAATGTATCAAAATTCTCTTTATTTCAACTTTGCATCATCATTATGTAATGATTAATACAATTTGGTAAATATTAATCATTATTCCCTAATAATTGCGAAAACAACCAAAGAAATGCAACAAAAAGTATTTTGGCAAGTATTACTCTCATAAGCTATATTCGCTAAGATTTTAGCCGCTTTTCCGACTTTTGGAATGTTTTTCTTATACTTTTTTATATTATATAGGACACAATTCCTGTGTATATTCATCACATTATCCATGATTATCATCAATTATTATCGTATCATTCATCATTTCATCATTATCATCATTATCATATCATTATCATAATTATTGCAATTATTTATCATCATTATTGCAATTGTAGAATTATTGACAATTATTGGAGTTATAGTATATGTTTTTGACAATAATCTAATAACCACAACAAGAATAAGTAATAACAATAATAATAACAAATAACGATTTATATAACTCTGATGATTATATCATTATTCTAATTAGTATCGTTATACAGTAATTATTACTGTATATAATAATTTTGCAATTCTCTACCAAGTTACAAAATACATAATAATGATGATAATAAAATAATAATACTCATAACAATATTATAATCACTAGCATATTATATTATACTTATATTATTATTATATGGTTATTAGTACAGATATAAAAGATTTTTGGAATAATATAATAATTAAGATAATTAGTACTAATAAAATAATAAAAATAATAATAATAATAATAATCATAATAATCATAATAATAATAATAATAATAATAATATTTTAGAATATCAAAGTTATCAAAATTCTCTTATTCTACTTATCATCATTATTGTTATGATAATGCAATTCTGGTAAATATATCATTATTACCCTAATTTTAATTGCCGAAAATCACAAGAAATCGCAAACAAGTATTGTTGGAGTAGACTATATTCAAGGTATATTTCGCTAAGATTTTGGCCGCTTTTCGACTTTTGGGCAATGTTTTTCTTATACCTTTGTATATATATATGCGACATAATTCCTGTTATTATTATCATCATTATCATGATTATCACATTATTATCGTTCTCATCGCATTTATCATCGATTATCATCATAGCATTCACATCTCATCATTATTGCAATTATTATCATATTATTGCAATGTTATAATTATTGACATTATGGGAGTATAGTATATGTTTGCAATAATATAATAACACACAACAATAATAATAGTAATAAAATACTAATAACAATAATAACGAATTTTATATATTATTTATAGCATATCTAATTAGTATCGTTATTAAGTATTATTATGTTATTAATAATTATTGCAATTATACTACAGTAAAATAAGAATAATGGATGATAATAACAAGAATAATACAAGAACAACTATTATAATCACTAGCATTATGATTATTATACTATACTTATTATTATTATTGTTATTATTACAGATATAAATAGATTTTGGCAATAATACTAATAACTTAAGATAATAGTACTAATAATAATAATAATAATAATAATAATAAAATAATAATAATTAATAATAAATTTTTAATAATTATTCAAATGTTATCAAAATTCTCTTTATTCTCACTTTTCATCATCATTATTGTTATGATTAATACAATTCTGGTAAATATTATATTATTACCTACATAAATTGCAGAAATCACCAAAGAAATCGCAAAAAACGTCATTTTGGAGTATAATCTTCATAAGGCTCATTCGTCAAGAATTGCCGCTTTTTCGACTTTTCGGATGTTTTTTTATTCCTATTTTTATATTATATATGGACACAATCTGTTATTATCATCATCATTATCATGATTAGCATAATATTATGGTATATCACATTATCATCAGTATCATCATTATCCTCATCATTATCATCATTATTGAAGTATTATCATATTAGTGCAAATTGTTATCCATTATTATTGCAATATTGGAGGTTATAGTATATGTTTTTGCAAGAATACTAATAACCAAACAATAATAATAGTAATAAACATAATAATAACAATAATAACGATTTTATAATTATATTTATATCATTATCTTAATTGATTCGTTTAGACAGTAATATTTACTGTTATAATAATTATTTTTGAAGTACTACACAGTACAATAATAATAATGAATGAAATAAAAATAATAATACTAATAACAATATATAATCACTACATTATTAATTATTATACTTATATTATTATTAGATTGTTATTATTACAGATATAATAGATTTTTGGCAATAATATAATAATTAAGATAATAGTAATAATAATAATACAATAATACTAATAATAATAATATAATAATAATAAAATAATAATAAAATAATAATAATAATAATAATAATACATAATTTTTAAGAATAGTCAAATGTTATCAAATTCTCTTTATTCTCACTTTTATCATCATTATTGTTATGATTAATACAATTCTGTTAAATATTATCATTAATTACCATAAATAATTGCCGAAATCACCAACGAAATCGAAAAAACGTATTTTGTAGTATATCTCATAAGCCTATATTCGCTAGATTTTGCCGCTTTTTCGGACTTTTGGGAATGTTTTTCTTATACTTTTTTATATTATATATGGACACAATTCCTGTTCTTAGCATCATCATTATCATGATTTATATCATTATTATCGTTATCATTCATTCATTTCATCATTCTCATCATTATCATCATCATATCATCATTATTGAATTATTATCATCAATATTGCAATTGTGATATATTATGCAATTATTGGAGTTATAGTATATGTTTTGCAATTAATACTAATAACCACAACAATATAATAGTAATAACAATAATAATAACAATATAAACGATTTGATAAATTATTTATATCATATCTTAATTAGTATCGTTATTACCGTCATTATTACTGTTATAATAATTATTTTGCAATATACACAGTACAAATAATATAATGGATGATAAAAAAATAATAATACTAATAACAATATTATTAATCACTAGGCAATATTATTATTATACTTATACTTATATTATTATTCGGTATTATTTACAGATATATAGATTTGTTGGCAATAATATAATAATGTAAGATAATAGTAATAAAATAATAATAATAATAATAATAATAATAATAAATAATAATAATAATAATATATTTTAATAAATTCAATGTTGCAAAAAAATTCTCTTTATTCCAACTTTTGTATCTATTATTGTTATGATAATACAATTCTGAGTAAATATTATCATTATTACCCTAATAATTGCCAAGAGACCAAGAATGTGAAAAAAAAAACTTCATTTTGGAGTATCCTTCATAAGGCTATATTTCGCTTAGATTTTGCCGCTTTCGACTTTTGGGAATGTTTTCCTTATACCTTTTTATATTATATATGGCACAATGCCTGTATTATCATCTCATCTCATGATTCTATCATGATTATCGTTATCATCATCATTATCATCATTATCATCATTATCATTCATCCATTACTCACATTATTGCAATATTATCATCATTATGGCCACTTGTTATCATTATATTGCAAATGGAGTATAGTATATGCTTTTGCAATAATATTAATAACACACAAAATCAATAATATAATAACAATAATAATAAACAATAATAAGATTTTATAATTATTATTTATATATTATCTTAATAGTATCGTTATTACAGTAATATATGTAAAAAATATTTTTGAATTATACCACATCAAACCCAACTACAAATAAAATAATGTGATTAATAAAATAATAATACTAATAACATATTATAATCACTAGATTATTATTATATACTATACTTATTATATTATTGTTTCTATTATCTACAGAATATAATAGATTTTTTGGCAATAATATAATAATAAGATAATAGTAATAAGAATAATAAATCAATCAAATAATAATAATAATTAATAAAATAATAATTAATAATAATAATAATAATAATAATAATAATATTTTACATAATAGTCAAAGTATCCAAAATTCTTTTATCTCAATTTATCTATATGTATGATTAATACAATCTGGTAAAAATTAATATTATTACCCAATAATTGCCGAAAATCACCAAAGAAATCGAAAAACGTATTTGGAGTATAATCTTCATTAAGGCATATTTTCGCCTAGATTTGCCGTTTTTCTCCTTTTGGGAATGTTTTCTTATACCTTTTTATATATAATGGACACAATTCATGTATTCTCATCATCATTATCCTGATTTATCATCATTATTATCGGATCTCATCATTATCATCATTATCATCATTTCCTCTCATTATCAATTATTGCAATTATTATCATCATTATGGCAATGTTATCATTAGTATGAATTATTGGAGTTATAGTACGAATGTTTTTGCAGAATAACTAATAAACACAACAATAATATTTAATACAATAATAATAACAATAATAACGATTTTTAAATTATTATATCATTATTGAATAGTATGTTATTACAGTAATTATTACTGTTATATAAGTATTTTTGCCAATTAGACTTACAGTCCAAATAATAATAATGATGCTAAAACAATAATAATACTAATAACAATATTATAATCACTAGCAGTATAGTATTAGACTCTATACTTATTATATTATTGTTATTATTACAGATATAATAGATTTTTGGACAATATATAATAATTAAGATAATCTAATAATAATAATACTAATAATAAGAATATAATAAGAATAATAATAATAATAATAATAATAATAATAATAAATAATAATAATAATTATAATAAATTTTTAATAAATTCAAATGTTATCAAAATCTCTTTATCTCAACTTGTATCATATATGTTATGAATTAATACAATTCTGCGTAAATAATTCTTATTACCTAATTAAGGCCGAAATCACAAAGAAAATAAAAAAACGTCATTTGGAGTATACTCTCATAAGGCGTATAATTGCTGATTTTGCCGCTTTTTCGGATTTTGGAATGTTTGCTTAACTTTTTTCATGTTATATATGGACACAATTCCTGTTATTATCATTCATAATATCACGATTATCATAATTCATTTATCGTTTCATCATATTATCAAGTATCATCATATCTATCATATCATCATTTTGAATTATCTCATCAATTTAATTTTTGCCAAAATTGTTATCATTATTATTGAATATTGGAGCTATAGCATATGTTGCAATAATACTAATAACCAAACAACTAATAATAGTAATAAAATAATAATAACATACTAAATGATGGTATAATTATATTTATATCATATCTTAATTAAGTATCGTTATTAAGTACTATTACTGTTATAATAATTATTTTGAATCTATAAATTAAATAACAAACTGTACAAAATAATACTAAAGTGATGGATAATAACAATAATAATATAAACAATATATAATACTAGGCATTATTATTTATTATACTTATATTTTTATTATATTGTTATTATTACAGATAATGATATTTTTGGCAATAATACTAAAATAAGATAATGTAATAATAATAATAATAATAATAATAATAATAATATAATAACTTAATAATTAATAATAATAATAATAATAATAATAATAAGAATAATAAATTTTAATAATATCTCAACTGTTATCAAAATTCTCTTTATTCTCACTTTATCATAGTATTGGTATGATTAATACAATTCTGGTAAATATTACTTATTACCTAAAATTTGCCGAAAATCACCAAAGAATCGAAAAAAACGTATTTTGGGAGATACTCTAATAAGGCTATATTTCGCTAGATTTGCCGACGGCCTTTTTGACTTTTTTTTTTTTGGTTTTGAATGTTTTCTTATACTTTTTACACGCACGCACCCCATGGACCACAATCGTAACATCATCATTATCCATGCTTATCATCATTATAATCGTATCATCATCATTATAATCATTATAATCAATTATCATCATCATTATCATCATTATGCACTATTATCATATTATTGAATTGTTATCATTATTATTGCCAATTATTGGAGTTAATAGGTATATGTTTTTGCAATAATACTAAGAACACAACAATAATAATAGTATACAATAATAATAACATAATACGATTTTATAATTATTAGATTAATCTTATCTTAATTAGTATCGTTATTACAGTAATTATTATGTTATATAAGTATTTTTGCATTATATACCAGCTTTAAATAATAATTAATGATGATAATAACATAATAATATAATAACAATATTATAATCACTAGCATTATTATGATTATACTTATTACTTATTATATTATTGTTATTATTACAGAATATAATAGATTTTTTGGCATAATATAAAATTAAAAGAATAGTAATAATAATAATAATAATAATAATAATAATAAGAATATAATAATAATAAATAATAATAATAATAATAATAATAATAATAATATTTTAATAATATTAAATGTTATCAAAAATCTCTTATTCTCACTTGTATCATCATTATGTTATGATAATACAATTTTGTACAAAATATTATCATTATACATAATAATTGCCGAATCACCAAAGAAATGCAAAAAACGTCATTTTGGAGTATATCTCATAAGGTACATTCGTAGATTTGTCGCTTTTCGACGTTTGGGAATGTTTTTTTTTCTATACCTTTTGATTATTATTATATGGACACAATTCCTGTTATTATCATCATCATTATCATGATACATCATTATATCGTTATCATCATCATATATCATTTCATCTATCATCATCCATTATCATTCATTATTGCAATTATTAGCATCATTATGCATTGTTATACATTTATTATGCAATTCTTGGAGTTATAGGATATGTTTTTGCAATAAATACTAAAACCACAAAATAATTAAAGTAATAACAAAATAATACACAAATTATAACGATTTTAATCAAGTAGTATTTATATATTATCTTAATTAGTATCGTTATTACAGTAATTAGTACTGTATAATAATTATTTTGCAATATACTACCAGTACAAAATAATAATTAATGATGATAATACAATAATGCTACTAATAAATTTATAATCACTAGATTATTATTATATACTTCCCTCCCCTCGCATACTTATATATTTATGGTGATCTATTACAGATATAATAGATTTTTTGGCAATATATAATAATTAAGATATAATTAGTAATAATAAAGAATAATAATAATAATCATAATAATACTAATAATAATTTTTTTAAAATAATTAAAAAAAAATAAAAGAAAAATTAAAATAAATAATAATAATATTTTTAATAATATTCAATGTTATCAAAATTTCTTTTATTCTCACTTTTATCATATATGTTATGATTAACAATTCTGGTTAAATTATTCATATTACCCTAATAATTGCCGAAATCACCAAAGTAAATCGAAAAAACGTCATTTGGGAGTATACTCTCATACGGCTATATTTCGATAGATTTTGGCCGGCTTTTTGACTTTTGGGAACCCTGTTTGTCTTAGACCTTTTTATATTATATATGGACACAATTCTGTGATTATTCATCATTCATTATCATGATTCTCATTTATTATCGTTATCTCATCATTATCATATTATCATATATTCATCATCATTCTCATCATTCTTGAAGGATATCATCATTATTGCAATTGTTAAGTATGATTATGCAATTATTGGAGTTATAGTATATGTTCTTTTGCAAATAATACTCATAACCACACAATAATAATAGATAATAACAATAATAATACTAATAAAAACGATTTAAATTATTATTTATATCATTATCTAATAGTACGTTATACAGTTCAATTATACTGTATAATAATTATTTTTGCAATTATTACTACCAGTACAAATAATACGAATGATGTATAATAACAATAATAATACTAATAACATATTATAACACTAGCATTATATTATTATACTTATACTTATTATTATTATTGTTATTAAATGATATAATAGATTTTTTGGAAATAATAACTAATAATTAGATAAATAGGAATAATCATAATAATAAGAAAAATAATAATAATAATAATAATAAATAATAATAATAATAATAATAATAATAATAATAATAATAATATTTTAATAATATTCAAATGTTATCAAAATTTCTTATTATTCCTCACTGTTATCATCATTATTGTTATGATTAATACAATTCTGGAAATAGTATCATTATTACCCCTAATAATTGCCGAAATCACAAAGAAAATCGAAAAAAACGTCATTTGCGTATACCTCATAATGTAATTTCGCTAGATTTGACCGCTTTTGCGACTTTTAGGAATGTTTTTCTTATACCTTTTATATTATATATGGACACAATTCCTGTGATTATCATCATCAGGTATCAGAGTATCATCATATTATCGTTATCATCATCATTATCATCATTACATCATATCATCATCATTATCATCATTATCAATTATTATCCTCATTATTGCAATTGTGATCATTATTATTGCAATTATGGAGTTATAGTTATATGTTTTGCAATAATACTAATAACACAACATACTAATAGTTAATAACAATAATATAACAATCAATAACGATTTTATAATTATTATTTAGATCATTATCTTAAGTAGTATCGTTATCCCAGTAAATTATTAGTTATAAATCTAATATCCTTTTTTGCAATTGTACTACCAGTACAAATAAAATAATGCTGATAAGTAAACAATAATAATACTAAGAACAATATTATAATCACTAGCATTATTATTATATACTTATACTTATTATTATTATTGTTATATTACAGAAATAATAGATTTCTGGCAATAATACTAATAATTAAGATAATAGTAATAATATAATATAATAATAATAATAATAAGAAATAATAATAATAATAACTAATAATAAATAATAATAATAATAATAATATAAATATCTTTTAATAAATATCAAAATGTTATCAAAATTCTCTTTATTCTCACTTTTATCATCATTATTGTTAGGATAAGTACAATTCTGGTAAATATTATCATTTATTACCCTAATAATGCCGAAATCACCAAGAATCGAAAAAAACGTCATTTTGGAGTATACTCTCATAAGGGCTATATTTCGCTAGATTTTGCGCTTTTTTCGACTTTTGGGAAGTTTTTCTTATACCTCCCTTCTTTATATTATATTAGGACAACATTCCTGTTATTATCATCATCATATCATGGATTATCATCTTATTTCGTTTATCATCATCATTATCATCATTATCATCATTTATGATCCATCATTATCATCATTATTGCAATTATTATCATCATTATTGCAATTGTTATCATATTATTGCAATTATTGGAGTTATAGTATATGTTTTGCAATAATACTAATAAACCACAACATAATAATAGTAATAACAATAATAATAAACATAATAACGATTTTTATAATTATTATTATATCATTATCTAATTAGTATCGGATTACAGTAATATTACGTTATAATAAGTATTTTGCAATCTTACTACAGTACAAATAATGAATAATGATGATAATAACAATAATAATACTAATAACAATATTATAATCACTAGCATTATTATTATATAACGTATTCACTATTATTATATTGTTATATTACAGAATATAGATTTTGGCAATAATATACTAATTAAATTAGATAATTAGTAATACTAATAATCATAATATTAATAATAATAATAATACAATAATAATAATAATAATAATAATATAATAATAATAATATTTTTAATAATATTCAAATGTATCAAAATTATCTTTATTCTCACTTTATCTCATTATTGTTATGATTAATACAATTTCTGGTAATATTATCATAGTACCTAATAATTGCCGAAATCACCCAAAGGAAATCGAAAAAAAACGTCATTTGGGAGTATAATTCTCATAAGCTATATTTCGCTAGATTTTGCGCTTTTTCGACTTTGGAATGTTTCGTATACCTTTTTATATATATATATGGACACAATTCCTGTTATTATCATCATCATTTATCATGATTATTCATCATTATTATCTTACTCATCATAATTATCATCATTATCATCATTTATCATCACATTATCATCATTATTGCAATTATTAATCATCATATGCAATTGTTATCATTATTATTGAATTATTGGAGTTATAGTCTATTGTTTTTGCATAATACTAATAACCACAACAATAAGAATGAGTAATAACCAATAATAATAACAATAATAACGATTTTATAATATTATTTTATATCATTATCTTAAATAGATCGTTATTACAGTAATTATTATGTATAATAATTATTTTTGCTAATATATACTACCAGTACAAATAATAATAATGAGATAATCACAATTAAAATAATACTAATAACACTATGATAACTCACTAGCATTATTATTATTATACTTATACTTTATTATTATTATTGGATTATTACAGGATATAATAGATTTTTGGCAATTAATACTAATAATTAATGATAATAATAATAATAATAATAATAATAAAAAATAAAATAATAATAATAATAATAATAATAATAATAAATTTTTAATAATATTCAAACTGTTATCAAAATTCTCTTTATTCTCACTTTTATCATCATTATTGTAAGATAATACAATTCGGTAAAATATTTCATTATTACCTAATTAATGCCGAAATCACCAAAGAAATCGGAAAAAAAAAAACGTCATTTGGAGTATACTCTTCATAAGGCTATATTTCCAGATTTGCCGACTTTTCGACTTTTGGAATTTTTCTTATCCCCTGTTTATATTATATATGGACACAATTCCTGTTATTAATCATCATCATTATCATGACTTATCATCATTATTATCGTTATCATAATCATTATCATCATTATCATCATTATCATCATCATATCATCATTATTGCAATTATTATCATCATTATTGCCAATTGTTATCATTATTTATTGCAATTATTGGAGTTATAGTATATGTTTTTGCAATAATACAATAACCACAACAATAATAATAGTAATAACAATAATAATAACACTAATAACGATTTTATAATTATTATTATATCTCTCTAATTAGTATCGTTATTACAGGTAATTATTATGTTATAATAATTATTTTTGCAATTATATACCAGTACAAAATAATAAATAATGATGATAATAACAATAATAATAATCATAACAATATTTATAATCACTAGCATTAATTATTATACTTATACTTATATTATTAGTGTATATTACAGATATAATAGATTTTTTGGCAATAATACTAATAATGAAGATACTAGTAATAATAATAATAATAATAATAATAATAATATAATAATAATATAATAATAATAATAATAATAATAATAATAAAAATAAGAATAATATTTTAATAAGATCAAATGTTATCAAAATCTCTTTATTCTCACTTTTATCATTCATGATTGTTAGGATTAATACAATTCTGGTAAATATTATCATTATTACCTAATAATTGCGAAATCCCCAAAGGAAACGAAAAAACGTCTTTTGGAGTATACGACTCATGAAGTATTATTTCCCGCATAGATTTGCCGCTTTTCGACTTTTGGGAATGTTTCTCTATACTTTTTATATTATATAGGCACAATTCCGGTATTATCATCATCATATCATGATTATCATCATTATTATCGTTTCATCATCATTATCATCATTATCCTCATATCATCATCATTATCATCAATTGCAATTATTATCATCATTATTGCAAGTGTTATTCATTATTATTGCAATTATGGAGTTATAGTATATGTTTTTGCAATAATACTACTACCCACAACAATAATATAGTAATAACAATAATAATAACAATAAAACGTTTTAGAATTAGTTTTATATCATTATCTTAATTTAGTATCGTTATTACAGTTAATGATTATGTTATAATAAGTATTTTTGCAATTATACTACCAGTACAAATAATAAATAATGATGATAATAACAATAATAATACTAATAACAATATTATAATCACTTAGCATTATTATATTATACGTATACTATATTATTATTGTTATTATTACAGATATAATAGATTTTTGGCAATAATACTAATAATTAAGATAATAGTAATAATAATAAATAATATAATAATAAAATAATAATAATAATAATAATAATACAATAATAATAATAATAATTAATAATAATAATATTTTTAATAATATGCAACTTTATCAAAATTTCTCTTTATTCTCCACTTTTATCATCATTATGTTATGATTAATACAATTCTGGTAAAGAATTATATTACCCTAATAATTGCCGAAATCACAAAGAATCGAAAAAACGTCATTTTGGAGTATACTCTCATAAGGCTATATTTCGCTCGATTTGCGCTTTTTCGGACTTTTGGCAATGTTTTTATATACCTTTTTTATATTATATATGGACACAATTCTGTTATATTTCCTTCTTATCATGATTATCATCATTATTTATCGTCTATCCATCATCATTATCAATTATATCATATCATCATCATTATCATCATTATTGCAATTATTATATCATATTGCAATTGTTATCATTATTATGACAATTATTGGAGTTATATCTATGTTTGCAAAAATACTAATAACCACAACAATAATAATAGTAATAACAAACATAATAACATAATAACGATTTTATAATTATTATTATATCATTATCTTAATTAGTATCGTTTTACAGTAAATTATTACTGTTATAATTAATTATTTTGCAATTAGACTACATACAAATAATAATAATGATGATAATTAACAATAATAATATAATAACAATATTATAATCACTAGCATTATTATTATATACGTATACTTATTATTATTATTGTATTATTACAGATATAATAGATTTTTGGCAATAATACTAATAATTAAGATAATAGAATAATAATAATAATAATAAATAATAATAATAATAATAATATAATAATAATAATAATAATAATATAATAATAATAATAATAATATTTTAAAATATTCAAATGTTATCAAAATTCTCTTATTCTCACTTTTATCTCATTAGTTATGATTAATAACAATTCTGGTAAATATATCATTATTACCCTTAAATAATGCCGAAATCACAAAGAAACGAAAAAAAACGTCATTTTGGAGTATACTCTCATAAGGCTTATTTCCGCTAGATTTTGCCGCTTTTTCGACTTTTGGGAATGTTTTCTATACCTTTTTTATATTATATAGGACACAATTCCTGTTTATTATCATCATCATTATCATGATTATATCATTATTATCGTTAATCATCATTATCTCATATCATCATTTTCATCATTTCATATTTTAATCATTATCATTTATAATTTTATTATATTGCAATTATATGGAGTTAGTATATATTTTATAATACTAATACCACAACAATAATATAGTAATAACAATAATAATAACATATAATCATTTATAATATTATTTATTGTATTAATTATTCGTTATTATGTAATATTATGGTTATATAATATTTTTGCAATTATACTAAATTAAATAATAATAATAATAATATAAAATAATAATAATAATATATAATAATAATTATAATAACTACATATTATATTATATTATATATTCAATGTTATCAAATTCTTTATTTCATTTAATAATTATTGTAGATTAATACTAATTGGTAATATATATAATAATACCCTAATAATTGCAAATAATACCATAAAAATTAATAAATAATATATTGATAATACTCTATCATAAAGCTATATTTCGCTAGATTTTGCCGCTTTTTACTTTGAATATTTACTTTTATCATCATTATTTTATATTAACAATTCCTATTATTATCATCATCATATCAGATTATCAAATCATTAATGTAATCAAATCATATCATATTATAATCTCAAAGCATCATTATTGCAATAATTATCCTTATTCATTTTTCATTATTATTGCAATTATTGTTATTATATATTTTTAATAATTACAAATCCACAACAATAATAATAGTAATAACAATAATAATAACAATAATAAAAGATTTATAATTATTATTTATATCATTATCTTAATTAGTATCGTTATTACGGGAATTATTATGTCATTAATTATTTTGCATTATACTACCAGTACAAATAATATAATGATGATATATAACAATAATAATACTAATAAACAATATTATAATCACTAGCATTATTATTATTATAATTATACTTATTTATATTATTATTATTATTACGATATATAGATTTTTTGGCAATAATACTAATAATTAAGATAATATAATAATAATAATAATATATAATAATAATAATAATAATAATAATATATACATAATAATAATATTTTAATAATATTCAAATGTTATCAAAATCTCTTTAATCTCACTTTTATCATCATTTAGTTTTATATTTAATAACAATTCTGGGAATTATTATCATTATTCCTAATAATTGCCGAAATCACCAAAGAAATGAAAAAACGTAATTTTGGAATATACTCTCAATAAGCTATATTTCGCTAATTTCCGCTTTTTTCGACTTTTGGGAATTGTTTTCTTAATACCTTTTTTATTATATATGGACACAATTCCTTAATATCATCATCATTATCATATTATCATCATTATTATCGTTATCATCATAATCATCAAAATCATCATACATAATCATATATCATTAATACAAATATTATAATCATTATTGCAATTGTTATCATTATTATTGTAATTATGGAAGTTATAGTAATATTTTTTGCCAATAATACTAAAACCACAACAATAATAATAGTAATAAAATAATAATAACAATAATAACGATTTTATAATTATTATTTATATCATTATCTTAATTAGTATCGTTATACGATTATACTGTTATAATAAATTTTTTTGCAATTTACGTACCAGTACAAATAATAATAATGATGATAATAACATAATAATACTAATAACAATATTATAATCACTAGCATTTATTATTATTATATATACTTATTATTATTATTGTATTATTACAGATATAATAGATTTTTTTGCAATAATACTAATAATTAAAAGTAATAATATAATAATAAATAATAATAAAATAATAAAATAATAATAATATAATAATAATAATAATAATAATAATAATAATATAATATTTTTAATAATATTCAAATGTTTATCAAAATTCTCTTATTCTCATTTTATCATCATTATTGTTATGATTAATACAATTCTGGTAAATTATTATCATATTACCCTAATAATTGCCGAAATCACCAAAGAAATCGAAAAAACGTCATTTTGGAGTATACTTCATAAGCTATATTTCGCTAGATTTGCCGCTTTTCGACTTTGGGAATGTTTTTCTTATAACCTTTTTTATATTATATATGGACACAATCCTGTTATTATCATCATCATTATCATGATTATCATCATTATTATCTATTATCATCATTATATCATTATCATCATATTATCATCATATTGCAATTATTACATCATTATTGCAATTGTTATCATTATTATTGCAATTATTGGAGTTATAGTATATTTTTTGCAATAATACTAATAACACAAAAATAATAATAGTACTAACAATAATAATAACATAATAACGATTTTATAATTATTATTATATCATTCATCTTATTAGTATCGTTATTACATTAATTATTACTGTTATGATAATTATTTTTGCAATTATACTACAGTACAAATAATAAGAATGCATGTATAATAACAATAAGCATAATACTAACACTATTATAATCACTAGCATTATTATTGTATTATACGTATACTATTATTATATTGTTATTATTACCGAATATAATAGTTTTTTGGGCAATAATACTAATAATTAAGATAATAGTAATAATAACATAATAATAATAATAATAATAATAATAAAAGAATAATAATAATGAAAGTAATAATAGTAATAATAATAATAATAATATTTGTAATAATATTCAAACTGTTAGCAAAATTCTCTTTATTCTCACTTTTATCATCATATTGTTATGATTAATACAATGCTGTAAATATTATCTTATTACCCTAATAATTGCGAAATACCAAAGAAAATCGAAAAAAAACGTTCATTTGGGAGTATACTCTCATACGGCTATATTCGCTAGATTTGCCGCGTTTTCGACTTTTGGAATGTTTTTTTATACTTTTTTTATATGATATATGGAACAATTCTGTATTATCATTATCTCTATATGATTATCATCATTATTATCGTAACATCATCATTAATCATCATTATCATCATTATCATAATCATTACTCATCAGTTATTGCAATTATTAGTCATCATTATTGCAATTGTATCATATTATTGCAATTATTGGGGGAGTTATAGTATACTGTTTTTGCAATAATACTCAATACCACAACCATAATAATAGTAAATAACACTAATAATAAACAATAATAACGATTTTATAAATTATTATTTATATCATTATCTTAATGAGTATCGTTATTACAGTAATTATGAATGTTATAATAATATTTTTGCAAATTATACTACCAGTACAATAAAATAATGATGATAATAACAATAATAAAACTCATAACATATTATAATCACTAGCATTATTATTATTACTTATACTTATTATGATTATTGTTATATTACAGATATAATAGAAATTTTTTGGCAATAAATATAATAATTAAGATAATAGTAATAATAATAATAATAATAATAATAATAATAATAATATAATAATAATAATAATAATAATAATAATAATACTAATAATATAATATTTTAATATATTAAAATGTTCATCAAAATTCTCTTTATCTCACTTTTATCATCATGATTGTTATGATTAATACAATTCTGGTACATATTATCATTATACCCTAATACATGGCCGAAATCACCAAAGAAATCGAAAACAAACGTCATTTGGAGGGTATACCTCATTTAAGGCTATATTTCGTAGATTTGCCGCTTTCGACTTTGGGAATGTTTTCTTATACCTTTTTTATATTATACTATGGACACAATTCCTGTTATATCAGCATCATTATAGATGATTATCAGCATTATTATCGTGTCCGCAATAATCATTATATCATTATCATCATTATCATCTATCATTATCATCATGATTGCAATTTATTATCATCATTATTGCAATGTTATCATTATTATGCATATTATTGGAGTTATAGTATAATGTTTTTGCAATAATACTAATAACCAACAACAATAATAATAGTAATAACAATTAATAATTAACAATAATAACGATTTTATAATATTAGTTAATTTTAATTATCTTAAGTAGACGTTATTACAGTAATTACTTACTGTTCATAATAAATTATTTTGCAAATTATACACCAGTACAAATAATAATAATGATGAAATAAAATAAGAACCTAATAACAATATTAAATCAACAGCATTATAAATCCTTATACTTATTATTATTATTGTTATTATTACAGATATAATAGATTTTTTTGGCAATAATACTAATAATTAAAGGATAATTAGTAATTAATAATAATAATAATAATAATAATAATAATAATAATAATAATAATAAAATAAAAAATAATAATAATAATAATAAAATAATAATAATAATTTTTAATAATATTCAAATGTTATCAAAACTTCTTTATCCTCACTTTTATCATCATTATTGTTATGATTAATACAATTCTGGTAAATATTATCCCATTATTACCCTAATAATTGCCGAAATCACCAAGAAAATCGAAAAAACGTCAATTTTGGAAGAGTATACTCCTAAGGCCTATTTTCGCTAGAGTTGCCGCTTTTCGACTTTTTGGGAATGTTTTCTATTACCTTTTTATATATATATGGACACAATCCTGTTATTATCATCATCATTATCATGATTATCATCATTATTATGTTCTCATCATCATTATCATCATCATCATCATTATATCACATATCATATTATTGCAACTTTTACATCATTATTGCCCCCAATTTTATCATTATTATGCAATTATGGAGTTATAGTAATGTTTTTGCAATAATACTAATAACCACAACAATAATAATAGTAATAACAATAATAACAAACTAACGATTTTATAGTGTTATTATATCATTATCTTAATTAGTATCGTTATACCGAATTATACTGTTATAATAATTATTTTTGCATTATTATACCAGTACAAATAATAATAATGAGATAATAACAATAATAATTACTATAACAAATTATAATCACTAGCATTATTATTAGTATACTATATACTTATATTATTATGTTATTATTACAGATATTAAATAGATTTTTTCGGCAATAATACTACTATTAAGATAATAGTAATAATAATAATAATAATAATAATAAATAATAATAATAATAATAATAATAATAATAATAATAATAATAATAATAATATTTTCATATATTCAAAATGTTATCAAAATTCTCTTTATGCTCATTTTATCATCATTATTGTTATGATTAAGACAAATTCTGGTAAATATATCATTATTACCATTAAGAATTGCGGAAATTCACCAAAGAAATCGAAAAAACGTTCATTTTGGAGTCTTACTATCATAAGGATATATTTCGCTAGATTTGCCGCTTTTTCGACTTTGGAATGTTTTTCTTATACCTTTTTTTATTATATATGGACACAAATTCCTGTTATTATCATCATCATTATCATGATTTATCATCATTATTATCGTTATCATCATCATTATCCTAATTATCTCCATTATATCATCAGTATCATCATTATTGCAATTATATCATCATTATTGCAATTGTTATCCTTATTATTGCAATTATTGGAGTTATTAAGTTATTATGTTTTTGCAATAAACTACATAACAACAACAATAAATAATAGTAATAACAATGGAATAATAACATAATAACGATTTTATAATTATTATTTAATCATTATCTTAATAGTATCGTTATTACATTAATTATGTACGTTATAATAATATTTTTGCAATTCTACTACCATTACAAATAAATAATAATGATGATAAGAAAAATATAATACTAATAACAATATATAATCACTAGCATTATATTACTATACTTATACTTATTATATTATTGTGATTATGACAGGATATAAATAGATCTTTTGGCAAATAATACTAATATTAAGATAATAGTAATAATAATAAATAATAATAATAATAATAATAATAATAAATATAATATTAATAATAATAATAATAATAATAATAATAATAATAATAATATTTTTAATAATATTCAAATGTTAGCAAAATTCTCTTTTATCTCACTTTTATCATCATTATGCTATGATTAATACAATTCTGGTAATAGTATCATATACCCTAATAATTGCCGAAAATCACCAAAGAAATCGAAAAAACGTCATTTGGAGTATACTCTCATAAGGCCATATTCCTAGATTTTGCCGCTTTTTCGAACTTTTGGGAATGTTTTTCTTATACCTTTTTTATATTATATACTGGACAACAATTCCTGTTATTATCATCATCTTATCATGATTACCATATTATTATCGTTATCATCATTCATCTCATCATTATTATCATATCATCATCATTATTCATCATTATGCAATTATTATCATCATTATTGCAATTAGTTATCATTATTATTGCAATATTGGAGTTATAGTATATGTTTTTGCAAAATACTAATAACCACAACAATAATAATATTAATAAAATAATAATAACAATAATAACGAGTTTTATATTATTATTTATATCATTCTTAATGAGTCTCGTTATACTAACAGTAATATTTACGTTATAATAATTATTTTGCAATTATACTACCGTACCAAATAATAATAATGATGATAATAACAATAATAATACTCAAATAACAATATTATAATCACTAGCATTATTATATTATACTTATAATTATTATTATTATTGTTATTATACAGAATATAATAGATTTTTGGCAATAATAGCTAATAATTAAGATAATATAATAATACTAATAATAATAATATTAATAATAATAATAATAATAATAATAATAATAATAATAATAATAATAATAATAATAATATTTTTAATAATATTCAAATGTTATCAAAATTCTCTTTATTCTCACTTTTATCATCATTATTGTGAGATAATACAATTCTGGTAAATATTATCATTATACCCTATAATTGCCGACAATCACCAAAGAATCGAAAAAAACGTCATTTTGGAGTATTACTCTCATAGGTCTATATTTCGTAGATTTGCCGCTTTCGACTTTGGGGAATGTTTTTCTATACCTTTTTTATATTATATATGGACACAATTCTGGTATTATCATCATCATTATAATGATTATCATCATATTATCGTTATAATCATCATTTATCATTCATATCATTCATTATCATCATAATTATCATCATATTGCAATTATTATCATCATTATTGCAATTGTTATTCATTATTATGCAAATTATTGAGTTATATTATATGTTTGCGCAATAATACTAATAACCAACAACAATAATAATAGTAAATAACAATATAATAACAATATAACGATGTTTATAATGATCTTTATATCATTATCTTAATAGTATCGGTTATTACAGTAATTATTTACTGTTATAAAAAATTTTAAAAAAAATTTTTTATTTTTGCAATTTATTATACCAGGACAAATAATAATATGATGATAATAACAATAATAATATAATAACAATATTTTATAATCACTAGCATTATTATTATTATACTTATACTTATTATATTATTGTTATTATTACAGATATAATAGATTTGTTGGCAATAATACTAATAATTACGAATAATAGTAATAATAATAATAATAATAATAATAATAATACTAATAATAATACTATAATAATAATAAATAAAATAATAATATTTTTAATAATATTCAAATGTATCAAATTCTCTTTATTTCTCACTTTTATCATCATTATTTTTATGATTAATACAATTCTGGTAATTTTTATCATTATTACCCTAAAATTGCCGAAATACCAAGAAATGAAGAAAAAACCCTTTTGGTATATCTCTAATAATTTTATATTTTGCCGTTTTTTCCCCTTTTTGGACTTTTTTTAATTTTTTTTTATTTTTTAAAATTTTATTACACAATTTCCCTGATTTTCATCATTATTATCTTTTAAAATCATTATATATTATTTTATCATCATCATTATCATCATTATATTCATTATTATAATCATTATCATTTATTATTAAATTTTTTCAATTATTTGTAATGTTATTTTTTGAATTTCAATATTACCCAATATAAAAAATTCAATAATATAAATAAAACATTTAATATTAATATTTAAAATTATTTCTTTAAAAGCGTTATTAGAATTATTTTTATATAAATTATTTTAATTATACTTATACATAATATTTAAAGTTATAAATAATTATTTTCAATTTCTTTTTAAAAAATAAAATTATATATAAAAAGAAAATTAATTTAATAAAATATAATAATTTTTTCATACTTATTAAATTTTTTATATTATAATTATTTTAATTTTTTTATAATTACAAATTTAATTTAAAAATTTCAAAATAATAATAATAATAAATTAATAATAATAATAATAATAATATAATAATTAAAATAATTTAAAAATTATAAAATAAATTTTTTAATATTAATATTTTTATAATATTCAATTTTATATTCCCTATATTCTCAAATTTTCCAATGAAAAAAACCATTTTGGGTATAATTATTTTCCTATATTTAATTTTGCCCCTCACGAATGAAAAAAATCTTTTTGGAGAAATCTAGCTATATTTCTGATTCCTTTTCGACTTGAATTTTTATCCAATTATTAAAGGACCATTCTTTTATATTATTATATCATTAATTCAATTGTTATCA
>NW_023657801.1:0-70000 GCF_015228065.2 Penaeus monodon
ATTATTTTATTTAAATTGTTATCATATTATTAATTTGGATTAAGTAATTTTTTTTGCAATAATACTATAAAAACAATAATATATAATAAAAAATAATAAATAAAACGATTTTATAATAATTTTTAATAATTTTAATTATGTTATATATTATTACATAATTTACAAATGATATAAAATAATAATAATAATAATACAATAATAATATAATAAAATAAAACCCACTAGCTTTATTTTAACTTACATAATAATACATAATAGATTTTAATAATACTAAAAATAATAATATAATAATAATATAAATAATAATAATAATATATACATAATATAATAATAATAATAATTAATAATATATAATTTATAATATCAATGTTATCAAAATTCTTTTTATTTCATTTTTCATCATATTTTTATGTTTAAATACATTTTGGAATATTATCATTTACCTAAAAATTGCCAAATACAAAGAAATCGAAAAAGTCATTTTGGAATTTATACTCTCAAAAGCTATTTTCGCTAGATTTTTGCCCTTTTTTCGACTTTTGGGAATGTTTTTTTATTACCTTTTTTTATTAAAATAGGACACAATTCCTTTATTATCATAATATTATCTTTGAATTATCATCATAATATCTAAATCATTCATTATCATCATTATCATCATTATCATTATTATATCATTTTTGAAATTTATTATCATATTTGCAATTGTTATCATTATTATTGCAATTATTGGAGTTATATATAATTTTTTGGCAATAATACTAATAACAACAAAACAAAAAATAATAGTAATAAACAAATAATAAATAAAATAAAAAAACGATTTATAATAAATTATTTATATCATTATTTAATAATATCGTTATTACTGTAATTATTATGTTATAAAAAATTTATTTTGCAATTATATAATACAAATAATAATAATGATAATAATTAACAATAAAAAACTAATAAAAATTATAAACTAATTATTATTTTTATATTTAATTATATTATTAATTGATAAAGTATAATAATTTTTCAATATACAATTTTAAATAATGTAATAATAATAATAATAATAATACTAATAATATAATAATTAATCAAATAAATAATAAAATTATATTTTAAATATTTTCAAATTTATCAAACTTTTACATTAACATTATTTTATATAATTTTAAAATTCTGTAATTATTATATATATATTATAATAATCCTAAACCCAAAAATCAAAAAATCATTTTGGATATACTCTAAAATATTTTTCCCAATTTTGGGTTTTCTTTTTAATTCTTATCATTATTATGGCAAAATTCCTTTATTTTTCACTTTTATCTGATTATCCATTATTACGTTATTCTCATCATTATCATCATTATATATTAAATCATATTATCCTTATTGCCAATAATTATATCATTATTTTGCAATTGTTATCATTTTTATTGCAATTATTGAGTTAAAATATATAATTTTGCAATATACTAATAACCCACAAACAATAAAAAAATGTAATAAACAATAATAATAACAATAATAACGATTTTATAATAATTATTATATAAATTATTTAATTATATCGTTATTACTGTAATTATTACTGTTATAATAATTATTTTTGCAATATACTACAGTAAAATAATATTTGGGATAAAAATTTACAATAATAAAAACCAATAATAATATTATAAAAGAATTATTTTTAATTATATAATTCTTTTAAATTAATTTTTTATATTAAAATAATAGATTTTTGGCAATAATAAAAATTTAAGAAATATAATAATAATAATAAATAATAAAATAATAAAAAATAATTAATATAATAATAATAATAATAATAATAATAATATTCAAATGTTATAAAATCTCTTTATTCTCACTTTACATCTATGTATGATTAAAAAATTTTCTGGTAATTATATCATATTACCCTAATAATTTGCCAAATACAAGAATAAAAAAACGTCATTTTGGAGTATACTCTCAAAAGGCATATTTCGCTAGATTTTGCCGCTTTTAGACTTTTGGAATTTTTTCTTATCCCTTTTTTTATTATTATGCAAAATTTCCCTGTATTATCATCATTATTTCAGATTATCATCATTATTATCGTATATCATCATTATCAATCATATATATCATCATTTTTCATTCATTATTGCAATTATTATTCTTTCATTATTGCAATTTCATTATTATGCAATTATTGAGTATATTAATTTTTGCAATAATAATAAAAACCCACAAAAATAATAATAGAATAAACAATAATAATAACAATAATAACGATTTTAATAATTATTTATATCATTATTTATTAATATCTTATTACTGTAATTATTACTGTTATAATATTTTTGCAATTTTTACTACAGTAAATAATAATAATGATAATAATAACAATAATAATAATAACAATATTATAACCCAGATTATTATTATTAACTTATATTATTATATTATTGTTATTATTACAGTATAATAATTTTTGGCATTTACTAATAATTTAATGATAATAATAATTAATAATAATATAATAATTTTAAAATATAAAATTTTTATTAAATAATTTTTTAATTTTAATCAATAATTAAATTAATAATAATAATAAAAAAATAAAAAAATAATAATCTAAAATAATTTTAATAATAATTTTAATAAAAATTTAATAAAATGATTATATATGTATAATTTATATATTATTATCTAATCATCAAATTTATCAAAAATTATCCTTATTGCTATTTTATCATCATTTAATTTTTTCATATTAATCAATTTTGGTAAATTATTTTTCATTAATTACCCAAAATAATTGCAAAATAATCAAATAGATTTAATTTTTAAAAAAACGTATCTTTTAGTATTATTTTTATCAAAAGCTTATATCCGCTAATTGTGCCTTTTTCAATTTTGGAATTTATTTTTTTACTTTTTATTATATATGAACAAATTTTTAAAATCAATTTATTATAGATTATATAATAAAAATTATTATCATAATTTTAAATAATAATTTAAAAATATAATTAAAAATAATTATTAATTTAAAAATTAATATAATTAATTTCAATTTATATTCCTTTTTTTTATTTAATCTTTTGAAATTGTTTAAATACAATTTGGGAATTATTTTTCTTTATTACCAAAACCCATAAAAAAAAATGAACAAAATCAGATAAACTAATAAGGATATTTTAATTTTTTTCGATTTTAATTTTTTCTTTTTACTTTTATTATTTATGAAAATTATTTTTTTTTAATATATTATACTATTATAAAAATATTATTAATCGTTTAAATCATATCATTAATCATATTAAATCATATTATATAATCATTATATTTTAATTGCAATTATTAATATTATAATGTATATTATTATTATAATATATTATAGTATATATTAATAATATAATAATATAACATAATAATAATAATAACAATAATAATACAATAATACGATTTATAATAATATTATATCATTATATAATATGATTTACTTAATATATTATTTTATAATATATTTTTTGGTAATTATTAATAATTAATATATATAATTAAATATAAAAATAATAATAATATATATGAATAATACTATATATATAGTAATAATTTTTAATTTCAGCTTATCAAATTTTTTAATTCTTATTTTTTACAATATTTTTATGATTAATACAAATTCTGAATTATTATCATATTACTATCATGGTTAATCATCAAATAAATCGAATATATACATCATTATTATATATTCAATATATTGCAATTTTGCATCAAGTTATTCATTTAATTATTTTCATTATCAATTATTATATTATATATGACAATATTCATTAATTATCATCATTTATTCCATTTATCATCTTATATCTTAAATTCATGCATTATCATCATAATACAAATAATCATCATTATCAATAATATCAAATTATTATCATTCATAAAATTATTTCAATCATTTTTTATTTTATTGCAATATTGTATGTTATATAATTATTTTTGCAATTATATACTATAACACAATAATAATAGTAATAACAATAATAATAACAATTAATAACGATTTATATATTATTATATTATCATTATTTAATTAGTATGTATTATGTAATTAATTATTATAATAATAATTTTGAAATATACTAATAAATAAAAATATAATAATTAATAATAATAAATACTAATAAAATATTATAAACTAATTATATAATATATAATACTATATATAATTAATATGTTATTATTACAGTATAAATAGATTTTTAATAATATAATAATTATAGATTAATATTATAATTAATAATAATAATAATATATAATAATAATAATAATAATATAATAATAATATAATATAATAATATATCAAATGATATAAAATTCTCTTTATTCTCACTTTTTATCATCATTATTTCATGATTAATACATTTGGTAATTATTATCATTATTACCCTAATAATTGCCAAATCATCAAGAGAAATCGAAAAAACGTCATTTGGAGTATACTCCTCAAAAGGCTATATTTCGCTAGATTTGCCGCTTTTTTCGACTTTGGGAATTTTTTTCTTTACCTTTTTTATATTATTATGGACACAATTCCTTTTTCATCATCATATTATCTCATATTATCGTTATCATCATCATTATCATCTATCATCATCATTATCATCATTATTCATATCATTATGCATATTTATTTTGCAATTATTATATATTTGCATTCAATATTATCTATTAATTGCAATACATATTAATATATATTTTACAAACTATACTAATAAAAAAATAATATTAATAATTAACAATATAATAACATAATATACGTTTAAATAATATTTATATATTATTTTTAATTAATATCTATTACGTAATTATTATGTTATAATAATTATTTTAAAATATACTACTAAAAATAATAATATATATAATAATACAATAATATATTATAACAATATAATTAAAAATATAATATTAATAATATAATTAATATAATAATAATATAATATATAATTTAATAATATACTAATATTAATAAATAATATAATAATATTATTATATATATTACTTATTAATCAATATATTAATAAAAATAATAATATTATATATAATATCAAAATATCATATATTAAATTTATATTGGAAATTATTATTATATTTTCAGAAATTGTTTATTAATTTTTTATTCTCACTTTTATATCTCATTATAGAAATCTATATATCAATTATCATATTTTGGTATATCATCTTATAATATTTATTTACTATATAATTCAATAATCATCATAATGAATAAACTAATCATATTAACAATATTATAAAAGTATATTTTCCTATTTAATATTTTAATGTTGACTTATGAATTTAATTTTTTATAATATTTTAATTATTTTAATATAAAAAATCTGTTATTATTATCATATTAATGATTATCAATCAATATTATCATTATTATCATATTATTATATATTATATATTATTCAATTAATATAATTATCAAATATATAATATTATATAATTATAATTAATATTATATTTCAATTTTATGATATATATATTTATATTTAAATTATTATAAAACATATATAATTAATATTAATATAAAATATAATATAATAATAACATTATTAATAATATCATATAATAATTTAATTAATCATGTTTATTAATATATTTATTTATTTTCAATCTTTCAATTTACTTTTAATAATAATTATAATGATAAAATAATCAATATAATATTATATCATACGTATATAATTTTTTTATAATCATATTATAGATTTAAATAATATTAATGATATAATATAAATATAATAATATAACCAAATATATATTATAATTATAATATATAATTATATAATAATATATCAATTATATCATATATATAATAATAATAATTTTTTAATAATATTATTATATATTTAATTTTTTAATATATATTAATAATTTTAAAATTTTATATTCAAATTACCCAATAAATAATATGATAATAATAAATTTAAAAAATTTAAAAATTCTAATATTTCCATCTTTATCAAAAAACTATATTATTATAAAATATTATTCCAATTTCTTGACTTTTTGGAATTCTTATTAATTTTTAATTTTATTATATTTAAAAAATTTTTTATATATTTTTAATATTATCATATAAATATTAATGATTATATTATATTCATGTATATCATTTAAAAAATCAGTTATTCCCAAAAATTTTATCTCATCATTATCACAAATTATATTAAATAAATTCAATTTATTAATTATTAATATATAATTTGCAAATATTCTAAATATTAAAAAAACCATTATTAACCTTAACAAATATACCACAATTTATAATTTAGTAATTTTTTTTTTCAATTTTTTTTAATAAAACCAATTAAAAATTTTAATATAATATTATATCATATATTTAATTAATATCATTATTACATATTTTCATTTATCATGTTATTAATAATTATTGATTTATACAATTTAATAATTTTACATTACTAATACAAAAAAATGGATAATAAAATAAAATTTATATATCTTAAAATAATTTTTAATTTTAAAAGAGATTATTTTAATAATATTTTTTAATATAATAAAAAAAAATAATAATAAAATAAAATAATAATAATAAACAATAATAATAATAATAATAATAAAATAAATAATAAAAATAATTAATAAAATTTAATAATAATTTAAAAATAATAAAATAATAAGAAAAATAATAAAATGAAAAAAAATATGATAATTTTTAAAATTAAACCCCAAAGTTTTAAATTTTCTTTATTTCACTTTATCTCTTTTTGTCATGATTAAAATTTTGGTAATTATTATATTTTTACCCTTAATTTTCCAAAAATACGGGGAAAGAAAAAAACGTTTTTTGGATTTCTAAAAAAACATATTTCCTAGATTTTGCCGCTTTTTTCGACTTTTGGGTTTTTTTTCTTTTCCTTTTTTATTATATATGGGGGACAATTCCCGTTTTACACATTATTATCATGATTTCATCATTTTATCTTTTCATCATTTTCATCATTATTCATTTATTATCACATTATTTTCAATTATAAACATCATTTTGCAATTATTCTTATTTTTATTTAAATTGAATTATTGCAGTAATATATATTTTTTAACAAACTAAAATAACAACAATAAAATAAAAGAAAAAAAAAAATAAAAAAAACAATAATAAAGTTTTATAATTATTTATATCATTATTTTAATTAAAATTTTATTAGAATTATTACTGTTATATAATTTAAATTTTTTTCAAATTTAATTATTAAAAAAAAATTTAAACAAAAATAAAATAAAAATTATTTAAAATTATTTAAATTTTCATAAATTTATTTATAATAAAACTAATATAAGTTAAATAATAAAAATCAAAAATTAATTAATAATAAAAAAATATATATAAATAATAACAAAAAATAAAATAATAAAATTTAATAAAATAATAAATAATTAAAATAATAATAAATAATAAAAAAATTAAAAAAAATTAATTTTTTAATAATAAAATAATATAAAAATATTAAAAATATGAAAAAGTATAAAAATTTCTTTATTCTCAAATTTTATTCCCCTTATTTCAGTTAAAATTTTTGTAATATTATTTATTACCCTAATATTGCCAAAATCACAAATGAAAAAAAAACGATTTTGGGGTTACCCCAAAAGCTATATTTTGCTAGATTTTCCGTTTTTTTATTTTGGGATTTTTTTTCCTTTACCTTTTTTATTTATAGGGAAAAAAAATTTCCCGTTTTACATCATTATATCATGATTATCAATTTTTACTTATCATCACATTAATCATCATTATCATCAATTTTAAATTTTTATATATTTTGAATTTATTATATCATTTTGCAATATTATCATTATTTTGAATTTTTCGTTTTAATAAATTTTTTCAACTATATAAAAAAAACAAAAATAAAAAAATAGAAAAACAATATAATAAAAATAATAACGTTTTAATAAATTTTTTATATCTTTTAATTAAATCTTATTCCCGTAATTATTAATTTATAAAATTTTTTTTCAATTATACTACCGTAAAAAATAATAATGATAATAAAAACAATTATAAAAATTATAACAATATTATAAAATTTTATTTTTTATAAATAATATTTAATTTTAAAATAAAAAGTTATTAAAAAAATTATAATAATTATAATAATTAATAAAATAAAATAATAAAATAAAATAATAAAATAAAAAATAATAATATAATAATTAATAAAAAATAATAATAATAATAATAATAAAATAATTTAAAAAATAATAATATAAAAAATATAATAAATAAAAATAATTTTAATATTAAAAAATATTAAATAATCATCAAATGTATAAAAAATTTTCTTATTCTCACTTTTACTCATTTTTGTCATGTTAAAAATTTTGGTAAATTTTATCATTTTTACCCTAATAAATTGCCAAAAAACACAAAGAATGGAAAAACTCATTTTTTAGTTTCTCTCAAAAGGCTAATTTTTGCTAGATTTTGCCCCCTTTTTGACTTTTGGGAAAATTTTTTTTTTTTACCTTTTTTTTATATATGGGACAATCCTGTTTTATCTCTTATTACATGTTTATCATTTTATCTTATCTCATCTTATCATTTTCACTCATTATTCATTATTATCCCCTTTTTGCAATTTTTATCATTTATTGCAATATTATATTATTATTTAATTATTGAGTTTTTATATATTAACATCTAATAAAAAACACAATAAAATGAAAAACAATAAAAATAAAATAATAAAAGTTTTTAAAAATTTTTTTAAAATCATTATTTTAAAATATTTATTCGTAATTATTTTGTTATAATAATTATTTTTTCAAATTTTTACAGTAAAAAAAATAATATATAATAAAATAACAAAATATTATTATAACATATTATAAAATTTTAAAATTATAAATAATTAATTTTTATTTAAAAAATTTTTGTTAATTAAATTTATAAAATATTTTAAAAAAATATAATAAAATAAAGAAAAAATAATAATAATAAAATATAAAAATTTAAAAAATAATAATAATAAATAATAATAATAATAATAATAATAAAAATAATAAATAATTAAATTTTAAATAATAAATTTTAAAAAAATTAAAAGTAAAAAAATTTTAAAAAAATTTTAAAATTTTATCAATAATTTGTTTTTAAATTTTAATATTTCTATATTATTAAAAGAAAATTATAATCTTATATGTTTAAATTTTTATTTGTTTTTCTTTACTTTAATTATTTCATTATCCTTTATTAATTATTACCTCTTGCAAATAAAATTATTATTAATTATTGGATATCATATTTCAATATATATTTTTCCCAAATTTAAACTTTTAAGATTATTATATAATATTGATTATATTTATTTTTTAATAATTAATTATTATTATTTATTAAATAATTAATAAAATAAAAATAACATAATATAAAAATAATTAAAATTATTATAAAATATAATTTTTATATATTTTTTATTAATTAAAATTTTTAATATTTCTTTTTTAATTCAAATTTTAATAATTAATTTTTAAATAATAATATATATAATTATAATAATTTAAAATAATTCCAAATTAAATAATATAATAAGTATTTAAATTTGGTAAAATTATAATTATTTTATAATATTCCTATCATTGAAAAATTTTTATACTTTATAAAATTTAAATTTTAAAATATTTTTTAATAAAAAATTTAATATTATAAAATATTTATATATAATATAATATATTTTCAACAAAATAATAATATCATTATTTCTTTATTAAAATTTATATATTCAATTTTATCATTATTATTTAATTATTCATATTTTTAATTTTAAAATTATTTAAATATTAAAATTTTATTCTGAAAAATCAATAAAACTTATATTTTTAATATTATATAGATTTTTATTTATTATTTAATTATTATTTATTTTTTTTACTTTTTTTTTTATATAAATTTGAATTATATCATTATTATAATATTATATAATTTCATTATTAATAATAATATTATTATATTTCTTATATTATATTATTATTATTTTAAATAATAATTTTTAATAATTAATAATTTTATAATATAATAAAAATTTAAAAAATAATAATATAATTAATATAATAATAATAATTTTATAATAATTATATAAATTATTTTAATAATATTCAAAGAATATTCTTTTATTTACTTTATAATCATTATTTTATATTAATTTTTTAAATTATAATTAATTTTTAAAAATTAAATAAATAAAAGAAATAAAAATCTTTTGGAATATTAAAACTAATTTTAAATTTTTTTTTTTTTTTAATTTTTTTTTTATATTATAATTAAAAAAATTTATTAAAATAAAATTATAAAAGAATTAAATAATATATATTTAAAATAAAATATTATATCATATATAATATATTAAAAATTTTTAATTAATTTTATATTAAAGAATTTAATTATTTTTATTAATTTAAATTTTTTATATTTTTTAATAATTAATAAAAAATATAAAATTTAATAACAATAAATATAAAATTTTAATATTATATTAATTTTTTAAATTCTTATAATAATATTTTTAGTAATTTTTAAAATTTTTATTTATAAAAATTTTTTTTTACTTAAAATTATACTTTCATATTTTTTTTATAAATTTTTTTTATCATCCCATTTTTCATTAAACATTATTATTTATTATTTTATAATAAAATATCATTATTAATAATATATATAAATTTTTATTTTATTATTAAATTTAATATTTTTTTAAAACAATTTTTTAAAAATAATAATTAATCAATAATATAATAAAAAAATAATATAATATAATAATAAAAATATAAAATACTAAATTTAAAAATTCTTTTAATTAATTTTCCCAATTTTTTTTATAATAATTGTTAAAAATTAATAATACAAAATATAACAATAAAATATTAAACTTTTTAAAATTATTTTATTATATTTACTTATCATTTATTTTTTCATATTAATTTTTATATATTAATTTTAAAGTATAATAATTATAATAATAATATATAAAATAATATAATAATAATTACAAATAATAATAATAATAAATAATAAAAATATAATGATAATATATTTAATATTAATATAATTTATACAAATTTTTTAAGTATAATTTTAATAAATTTAAAATAAAAAAAATAAAAATAAAATAATAATAAATAATTTATATTATAAATAAAATAATTATATTATCTTATATTAAGTTATTACGTTTAAATTTTTTTTTTTTTTTTTAAATAAAAATTTGTTAATTTATAATTAAAAAAAAAATTAAATGAAAATAATTTTTTTTTATTATTTTTTAATTTATATTAATTTTCTATTTCTTTTTTAAATTTTTTTAATTTAATTATATATTATTAATTATATAATAAATTTAAAAAATAAATTATAATAAATTATTAATTAATTTATTATTTTTAAAAAAAATTTTTTTTATGTTTTTTTTATATTTTTTTATTATTAATTTTTTTAAAAATTTTTTATTTTAATTATTTCAAATTTTTCAATTTACCATAAAATTTTTTTATACTCTATATTTATCTATAAAAAAAATTAAAAATTTTACCAAAAATTATTTCAAATTTTTTTTTTAAATTTTTAATTTATATTAAAAAATTTTTTATTATATAATTTAAATAATACTATAATTATATAATAAATATATTATAAATAATAAATTATATTCTATTAAATTTTTTTATTTCATTTTTATTTAAAATTTTAAATTTAAAAAAAATAAATAATAAATAAAAATTAAATTAAAATTTTATAATATTAAAAATCTTATTTATTTATTAAATTTTTTTTAAATTTTTTAAATTTTTATTAAAAAATTTTTTTTTAAAAACAACTATTTTATACTTAATATATTTGATTATATTTTTTATATTAAAATTTATAATATAATTAATAACAATATATACATATATATATATTATAATATATATTATAATATATATAATATATATATTCAAATTTTAAAATCATATTTCATTTATCATTATTATTATTATAAATTGTTATATTTATTATACCTAAACCAAATACAAGAATAAAAATATTTGGTATATTAATATTTTTCTATTCCTTTATTTTAAATTTTTTTCTTTCTATATAAAATAAATTTATTTATATATATATACAATTTTATTTATTATTATTAATACTTATATATTATATATTTCATAATATTATTAATTATATATTAATATAAATATTATATATAATATATAATATAATATATATTAATATAATAATTTATATCAATTTTTAAATTCTATCCTATACAAATATTTATAATAATAATTAATTTAATATTATTATCTTAATAAAATCTATTTATATTTATATATTTTAGATTACTCGAAATATTTTATATTAATAATATTAAACTTTTATCTGTTATTATTATACATTATTTATCATTATTATTATTATATTTTTATATTTTTTATAATATTATATATTATTAATATAATTATATAATTAATTATATAATATTAAAATAATAATAATAAATAATAATATAATAATAATTAATAAATACAAAAAAAAATAACTATAACTATTTAAAAATATTTTATATAATTTGTAATTATTTATTATACTTAATTAATCAAAATAATATAAAATCATAATAAAAATAAATGCTAATTTTTTAACTTATATATTTATAATTTATTATAATAAATAATTATATTATATATATATATATATATATATTTATATATATTACTAATAAATATATAATAATTAATATTCATTTAATATTATCTATATCAATTATCATATATTAATTATAATTATATATATATTCAAAAAAATACAATAAAAAATAAATATTGAAAATCCATTATCCTATTTTTTCTTTAATTGTTCTATTTTTCTTTAATGAATTTTTATATATTTTTATTTTATATTCACTAATTTCTTTCATTATTATTCATTATTTAATATGCATTTATATTTATCATATTATTATATGATTATTCATATATAATCATTATATAATTATAACATATTAATAATTATTATAATTATAATCAATATTATAATTATAATAATTATTTAATATATTTCATTATACATATATATTTAAAATAATATATAAACAAATTTAATTATTAATATAATATATAAATATTACGTAAAATTTTAATTATTACATAAAAATTTTAATTATATTATAAATTAATTATTATTATAATAATTATTTAATTATATTATTAAATTTATATATTTATATATTTAATATTAAATATTAATAATATCATTATTACTATATAATATAAATATCAATAAATTTTGAATTAGTATAATTTAATTTAAACTCAATTTAAGTATTAATATATTATAAAATTTTATATAATTATTATTATATATATTACAAAATTAAATTATAAATAAACTATTAATATATAAAATTAAATAATTTATATATTAATTTGATTTATTATTTATATATATATTCTATATATATATATAATATTAATATTTATAATAATATTATAATTATAATAATAATTATATATAATATATTAATAATTAATATTATATATTATATATATAATTTAAAAATTAATCTATTATTAATATTATGATATATTTTAATTATTATTTTATTACTAAAATTGAATATAATAAATATAAAAAATATTTAATAACTCAAAGTATATTAAATTTCTTTTTAAATTTAATTTTTTTTATACTTTTTATTATATATGTACATTCTTTTTAATTTTTCATTTATATTAAATTTATATATCATATTCATATATCATACAAATATTATATATCAATTATTTATCTATATTGCAATTTTATTTTAATATTGATAGTTATATAATTTCAATTTCAATCTTATTTATAAAATATCAATTATAAATTATATTATTATCATTATCATTGAATTTATATAATATTTTTAATATTTAAATTTTAAAATTTTTTATATAATCTAATTATATATATAACAATAATTATATATTTTATTATTATTATTATTTATATATTTTAATTTCATTATAATATAATTATATATATAATAATAATATATAAATATTATATATAATATATTTATTATTAATACAAATTTATATTTTAATTATTAAAATTTAATATATCTATATTATTAAAAATCATAAAAATTATTATATAAAAATTAAATTTATATTTTATTTATTAATTATTATAATTTTATTTATTATAATAATTCATTATCAATATTAATATTAATTAATATATTTCTTTTCTAATTATATTATCTAAATTATATAATTATATATCTATAATAAAATATATAATATTAAATATATATAAATTATATAATTATTTTCTTAATTTTTATAGATTTATTTATTATATATATATATTTATATAAATATAATTATTCAATATAATAATAAATATTATCATAATATATATATAATAATTATATATATATAATATAATATATTATATAAAATTTAAAATAAAAATTTAATCATTTAAAATATAAGTTTATATTAATAATCTAATTTAATAATATATAATTAAATTAAAAATTTTAAAATCATTTGAATATAAAGGTATATATTTATTTTCCCTTTTTGCTTTTAAAAATTTTTTTTTTTATTTAAAATTTTTTTATTATTCATATTAATTTATTTATACATATTATATATATAATATCTATATCATTTATAATTATATATTATATCATTATAATTTTTAAATTTTATTATTAAAAGATATATTTTTACATAATACTAATACATACCAACAATAATAATAGTTATAACAAATATAATAACAATAATAACGAAGTTTCATAATATAATATTTATCATTATCTTTTTAAATTTAATTATCGTATTTATTACTGTTAATATTACTGTATAAATAATTATTTTTGCAATTATACTACAGTTAAAATAATAATATTTATAATAATAACAATAATAATATTAATAACAATATTTATAACATAATTTTTTATATTTATTATATTATATTTAATACTTAAAAAAATTATTAATTTTTTTTGATATTTTATATAATTACAATGTTAATATAATAAATAATAATTATTTTATTATACCAATAAATAATACGTAAATAATTAATGATAATATGTAATTAATAATTATAATAAATTAATAATTAATATAATAATAATAATTAATAATAATAATATAATAATAATAATAAATAATATAAAATAATATATATAATAATATATAATAATATAAGAATTATTTTATCTCAAATGTTAATAATAAATATTCTCTTTATTTCACTTTATCACATTATTGTTATTTATTAATACATTATTCTGGTAATTATTATCAATTATTACCTAATAATTGCCAAATCATCAAAGAATAATCGAAAAAACGTCCTTTTTGGAGTTATACTCTCAAAGTATATTTTTCGCTAGATTTTGCCGCTTTTCGACTTTTGGTGAATGTTTTCTTTACTCTTTTTTATATTATATATGGACACAATTCCTGTTATTATCTTCATTATTATTATTATCATCATTATTATCTTATCATCATCATTATCATTCATTATCTATCATTATCATCAGTATTCAATCATCATTATCATATTATTGCAATTATTATCACATTATTGCAATTTTATCATTATTATTGCAATTATTGGGGGGTTTTATATATATATTTTGCAAATTATACTAATAACCCCAAACAATAATAATAGTAATAAACAATAATAATAACAATAAAAAAACGATTTTAATAATATTATTATATCATTATTTTAATATATCGTTATTACTGTAATTATTACTGTTATAATAATTATTTTTTTTCAATTTATACTACCAGTAAAATAATAATAATGAATAATTAACAAATAATATATAATAACAATATTATAAAACTAATTATTATTATTATAATTATACTTATTATTATTATTTGTTATATTAACAGTTATAATAATTTTTTTTTGGCAAATTTTAATACTAAATTTTAAATTTAAAGATAATAATAAATAAATAAAAATAAATAATAATAATAATAATAATTAAAAAAAAAATAATAATAATATAATAAAAATAAATAAAAATAATAATAATAATAAATTAATATAATAATTTTAATAATATTTAAAAATGTTTAAAAACAAATTTCTTCTTTTTAAAATTCTCACTTTTATCATCATTATTGTTTTTTAAAAGATTAATACAATTCTGGTAAATTATTATCATTATTACCCTAATAATTGCCAAATCACAAAGAATGAAAAAAACGTCATTTTTGGGAAAATAACTCTCAAAGGCTTTAAAAAAATTCGCTTTTGATTTTTTTTTGGGGCCCCTTTTTTCGACTTTTGGGAAAAAAAAATTTTTTTTTTTTTACCTTTTTTATATTTATATATGGACACAAAACCCTGTTATTATCATCATTTTTATCATGGAAAAAAAAAAATTTTCATCATTATTATCGTTATCCATCATCATTTATCATCATTATTTTTATTCATTTTCATCACATTATTTATCATTATTGCAATTTTTTTATAAACCATTATTGCAATTTTTTTTTTTAAAACATTTTTATTATTTAAAATTAATTGAAAATTAAATTTAATTAATATTTTTTTTTTCAATATACTAATTTTAACAAAAACAATAATAAATAGTTAAAACAAAAATTTAAAAAACAATAATACGATTTTATAATAATTTATTTATTTTTTCATTAAATTTATTATAAACGTATTTACTGTAATTATTACTGTTTTTTTTTTAATAATTATTTTTTCAATTATTACTACCAGTTTAAAATATAATATAATTAATAAAAATAACAATAAAATACTATTAACAATATTAAAAAAACTAAATATATTATTATTAATTTATACTTATTAAATTATTATGTTATTATTAAACATAAAAATAAATTTTTTGGCAATAAATATAATAAATTAAGAAAATAATAATATAATTAAATAATAAATAATAATAATAATAATAATAAAATAATAATAAATAATTAATAATAATAATATTAATAATAATATTAAAGTTTTTAAAAATAACTTTTTTTAAATTTAAATTTTTTAATTAATTATTTTAAAATTAATAAAAAATTTTTTAATAATTATTAATTTATATTTAATAATAATATTAAAATACCCCAAAGAAATGAAATATTAAGTATCCTCAAAATATATTCCAATTTCCTTTTTTTTTTTAAAATTTTCATCTTTTTATATTATTATTGGGGAATTTTTTTTATTATTTATTTTTTGTTATCCCCCATATAATTCTTATATCATAAATTTTAAAAATATAAACATCATTATCCCTATTTAAATTAATTCATCCATTATCAATTTTTTCCATTATTATTAAAAAAATTTTTATATTTATTTTTTTTTTAAAAATATACAAATATCCAATACTTTTATATATATTTATATATCATTATTTATATGTTATTATTATTATAGAAATAATTATTTTATTATATTATTTATAATATTTATAATCATTATTCAATATTATTATCATTAAAAAATTTTTTATTTTATTTTATATTTTTTATTACAGTTATAATATATTTTTTGGCAATAAAACTAAATAACCAACAACAAATAATAATAATATAATATAAATATATAATAATATATATATAATACATAATAATTTATAAATATTATTTATTCAAATTTATCAAAATTCGTTTTTTTTATTTTAACTTAAATTAATTTGTTATAAATTTAATTTTAATTATTATTAAAACCATTCAAAATAATAATAAAATGATAATATAACATAATTTAATATTAATAAATATATAAACCTAATTTTTTTTTTATTTAATTTTTTTAAATTAATTATTTTATTTTATTATACAAAATTTTTAATTATATTTTTTTTTGTTTAAAATTTATTTAATTTAAATTATTATTAATATATATATATATTTTATAATAAAAATTAATAATAATAATTATAATGTTAATTAATTAATTTTAGTATAATAATTAAATAATATAATAAATCATAATAATATAAATAAAATAATTAATAATAATAATAAATATATAATAATATAAAAAATAATAGAAAACTAAAAATTTTTTTAAAAAAACAAAAATAATAAATGATTATTAATTTTAATAATCAAAAAAATTTTCCATAATTTTTTATTTTACTTTTTTTTATCATATTTATTGTTATGTATAATAATTCTTTGGTAAATTATTATAATTATTTATAATAATTCAAATACAAATAAATGAAAAAAAGTTATTTTTTTTTTTTTAATAATATTTCAAATGTTATTTAAATTTTTTTTTCCGCTTTATCATTATTAATTTTATTATAATTAATTTTTTTCATTTGTTACCCTAATAACAAAACCCCAAAAAACAAAAAAAACAATTTAATAATAAAATATAATATTCCTTTTTATTTTAAATTTTTTTTTTATTTATATTATATAAAATCTATTAAAATTTAATTATATTTATATAAATTTTTTATCAATTATCTCATATTTAATATAATATAATTTTACATCTATATATATCAATCAATTATGCAATTATTATATTAATTATATATTTTATTATTGTAATTATTTTATTATTAAGTTTTTTTATATATATTTTGCAATAAAAATATAATAACAAAAAAAATAATAATAGTAAATTAAAATAATAATACAATAATAAGATAATAATAAATTTTATTTTTATATATTTATATTAATTTATATGTTTTTTTTTTTAATTTTTGAATTTAATACTTTTTTAAAATTTATTTTTATTATATACATAAAATAATAATAAAATTAATAATAATACCCTAATATTTAATAATATAACATATTATAAATAATATAATATTATATTATTTCTTATTTTATTATTATGTTTTAATTTAATTTTCAAAAATTATAATGATTTTTTGCAATAATACTAATAATATAATAATATTAATAATAATAATAATAATAATAATAATAATAATAATAATAATAAATAATAATTTAATAATATCAAAATGTTATTCAAATTCCCCCTTATTCTCAAATTTTTCCATCAAATTTTTGTAAAGATTTTAATACAATTTTTGGTAATATTATCATTATTACCCTAAATAAAAATTTGCCAAATACCAAAAATCGAAAAAAAACGTCCCCCCCCTTTTGGAGTATACTCTTTAAAGGCTAAAAATTTTTGCCCCAGATTGCCGCTTTTTCGATTTTGGGAATTTTTTTTACCTTTTTTATATTATATATTGGGGAACAAAACCCAAAAAATTTTTCCCCCTGTTTTTTTAATTTTATCCCACAAAATCATCATTATCAAATGGGAAATTTTATTCATCAAATTTTATTACAAATCCGTTTATACAATTTCCCATCCCCAATTTGAATCCATCCAAATTTTTTTTTAAATCCCACATTTTTTTAAAAAAAAATCAATCCATCATTTTTTTAGCAAATTTCTTTAAAAGTTGACCAAATTAATTTATCCAAATCTTGAATTTTTTGGCCCAAATTTTTTGGGGGTTTTTTTTTTTATTCATTTATTATTTGCAAAAATTAGTTGGGAGTTTTTTTTAGTAAAGTAATAATATTTTTTTTTGCAATAATTTTCCTAATTAACCAAAAAACAAATTAATTATGAGGTAATAACATAAAATAAATAAAACAATAAAAAAAACGAATTTTTTTTTTTTTTTTTTTTTTATAATTAATTATTTTTTTTATCATTTTAAAAATCCTAATTAGTAACATTTTCCCCCGTTGTTTTTTTTTAATTACCTGGTAATTATTAAAACTGTTTATAAAATAAATTTATTTTTTTTTGCCAAATTTTTTAAGCCTACCAAGTTTACCAAAATAATAAATATGATTTGATTAAAATTAGAACGAAATAATAATTACTTTAAGAACAATTTTTTAATTTTGATAAAACCACTATAGATTAAAATTTTAAATTATTGACCTTTAATACCCTTATTAAAAAAAAATTTTAATTTATGTGTTTTATTTATTACCAAAAAATTTTGTATAAAATAGATTTTTTTTTGTTTTTGGCAATTTTAATTAAACTGGGGATAAAGTAAACAAAGGATAATAGTATTAAAAAATTTACATAAATTAAAATTTAAATTTAACAACATACTATTAATAATTAATAATTTATTTAAATTAATAATAATAATAAATAATAATTAATATAATAAAAATTAAATTTAAATAATAAATTGTTTTTTTAATAAAATATTCAAATTGTAAATCAAAATTCTTCCCCTTTTTATTTCTCTTTCCTACAACATTTTTTTTTTTTTTTTTTATCATCATTATTTGGTTTATTAAAGTTTTTTAAATAAATACAAAAAATTTTTTTTCCCCCCCCATTGGGTTAAAAAAACATTTATAATTATCCAAATTTTATATGTTAATTTGTTAAAACCCGCCACTAAATAAATTTTGCCGAAACCAAATCCCCCACCCAGAAAAAGAAAAACAAATCGAAAAAAAAAACCCGAAAAAAAACCCGGGCTTGCCGGCGCCGGTGCCGCCGCCGTCCAATTTTTTTGGAGTAAAAAAAAAAAAAAATAACGTCTCCCCAAAGGCCTAAAATAATTTTTTTTTTTTCGCCCCCCTAAAGAATTTTTTTTGTTTTTGGGCCGCGTTTTTTTTTTAGAACTTTTTTTTGGGGAATGTTTTTTATTTCCTTCATACCCTTTTTTTTTTTTTTTTTATTATATTTATATAAATGGAACAACAAATTTTTTTTTTTTTTTCCCCCCCCCCCCCCTGTTTTTAATTAAATCCATCCATCATTTTATCATGAAAAATTGTTTATTCCATCAAGTATTTTTTATTTCAGGGTTATCAATCATCCCCCATTTTTAAATTCATTCCATTTAAAAATCAATCAAATTTATCCATTCATCACATTTAATCAATCATTTTATTTTTTTTTTAATTGCAAATTAATTGTTAATTCCATCCCATTTATTTTTGCCAAAAAATTTTTTTGTTTTTTTTAATCAATTTTTTTATTTTTTTAAAATTGCAATTATTTTGGAGGTTTTTTTTATTAGTTTAATATTTATTTTTTTTTTTTTTTTTTGCAAATATACTAAATTAAACCCACCCAAACAATAAAATAAATTAGTAAATAACATTAAAATTTAAAAATACACCAATAAAAGTTAACGAAATTTTATAATTTTTAATTATTTTTTAATTTTATTTAAAAATTTTTTTCCCCTTTTTTATTAATTTTATATTATAACAATTTGTAATTATATCATTATTATTTAATAATAAAAAATAAATAAAATAAATATATTTATATATTAAAACATATTTTTCTAATTTGGCCCCTTTTTTTTGGAATTTTTTAACCCATTTTTTATTTAACAATTCTTTAAAATTTTTTAATTATTTTTATATAAATTTTATCTTATATATTATAAAATTTTTTTAATTTCTTATTGCAATTATTATAAATATTTGAATTTTAAATTATTATTTTTATTTATTTATTTTCAATAATATAATAACCCTAATAAATATATAATTTTATAAAATAAATTTTATTAAATTTTTTTAAATATAATTATAATTTTTTAATTATTATGTATAAAAATTATTAATTTTTAATTAAAAATTTAAAAAAATTAATTAAAAAATTATAATATAATATTTAAAATAATTTATAAAATTTTTAACTTTTTTTATATTGTTTTTAAAATTTAAAAGATTTTTGGATATATAATTAAAATAATAAGTAATTAAAATAATAATATTAATATAATAATAATATTAATAAATATATAAAATTTAAATTTTAAAAATAAAATTAAAAATTTTATAATATTTTAATTTAAAAATCTTTTATTTAATTTATCATCATTTTTTATATTAATACAATTTTAATTATAATTATTACCTAATAATTGCGAATAAAAGAATAAAAAATTTTATTACTCCAAATTTTAATTTTTTATTTCCTTTTTATTTTTTCTTTTAATTTTATTTTATTGGAAATTTTTATTATTTTACCTTTATTCAATTATATCAAAATAATAATTAAATATATTCCTATATTTACCCCTTTATTTATTTTCTTATTATTTAAAATTTTTTATTATTACAATTTTTGATTATTATTATATATTATTTAATAATATAATAAACAACAAAAATAAACAAATATAAAAATAAATTTTTTAATTTTTTTAAATTATCTTTAAATTTAAATTTTTTCTTTTTATTTAAAAATTAAATTTTTTAATTATCTACATACAATAAAATAAATAAAACAATATAAAATAAAACAATATTATAAAAAAATTATTTTATACTTATTTTAAATTTTTTTTTATACTTAGATTTTAAAGTTTTAAATTAATATAATTTATTTAAAAAAAAATAAATATAATTATAATAATAAAATTAAATAAAAATAATAAAATTATATATTATTATAATTAAATATATTAATTTAAAAATAAAATTAATTAATAAATTTTAATAATAAAATTTTAATTTTTATAATTTATCTATTTGTTAAAAATTAATAAATTTATAATTATTACATAATTACCTAATAATTAAATACAAAAATTAAAATATTTTATTATTTTTTCAATTATTTTTCCTAAGAATTTTGTTGCATTTTTAAAATTTTTGAATTTTTTTTATTACCTTTTTTTATATTATATATGAATTCAAAAATTTTTTTTTTCTTTTTATAAATAATCACTTATCATAAATTTTATCATCAAATTTTATTCTTAATCATCCCTTTAATCATCATTATATATCAATTTTCATTATCATTATAACTTTATTAATTCAATTAATTAATTCTATCATTATTGCAAAATTTTTTTTATCATTTATTTTTATTGCAATTATTGGAGTTTTTATAGTATATATTTTTTTTATAATATATAATAAACACATAATAATAGTAATAACAATAATTAATAACAATAAAATAAAATTATTTATTATTAATTTATTATCATTATCTTAATTAGTTTTTTATTATTAACTATAATTATTACTTTATTAAATAATTAATTTTTTTTTTAATATATACAATAGTAAATAATAATAATGATTATAATAACAATATAAAACTAATAAAATAATTATAACACTACATTAATTTTTAAAAATTATTACTTTTTAAACTTTATTTATTTTATATTTGTTATTATTAAGATAAATTAGATTTTTTTGAATAATACTAAAATAATTAAGTATAGTAATAATTTAATAATTAATATAAAATTATTTAATATATATACATAATATAATAATAATAATAATAAGTTAATATAATAATTCAATAATACAATAATCAATTTTATAATTTATTCAATCTCAAAATTTTTTATTCTCAAAATTTTATCAATTCATTGATTATTTTAAACATTTATGTAAATTTATTATCATTATCACCTTAATAATTGCCGAAATATCACCAAAAAAATTAAAAAAAACTTCATTTTTGGAAGTATAATCATCAAAAAGTTTAAATATTTTCGCTAGATTTTTTGCCGACTTTTTTTTTTTTTTTTTTTTCGACTTTTTTGGGAATTTTTTTTTTCTTATATATTTTTTTAAAAAAAATATAATTAGAACACAAATTTATTTAATATAATCATCATTATATATATTATCATCAAATTTTTATTATCGTTATAATTTTCAATCATTATTCATCATAATCAAATTTATCAATATACATTATATCATTATTGCAAATTATAATCATCATTTAAATTGCAATTTTTATTTTTATTGCAATTATTGGATTTATTTATATATATTTTTTTTTGTTCAATAAAATACTAATACACCACAACAATTAATAATAGTAATTTAACAATAATAATCAAAATTAAACGATTTTATAATATTATTTAAATTTATATCATTATCTTAATAGTTTAAACGTTTATTTTATTAAATTATAAGATTATTTTAATTTTAATTTTATTTTGCAATTATACTACATATGCAAATATAATAATATAATTAACAATAACAATAATAATAATTAATAAAATACAATAATAAAACACATACAATTTTTATTATTTAATTATACTTATATTATTATTATTATTGTTTATTATTAAAATAATTTAGATTTTTTGCAATAATACTAATAATTAATAATAATATAATATAATAATAATAAATAATAATAATAAATAAATAATAATAATAATAATAATAATAAATAAATAATAATAAATAATAATAATTTTAATAATATTTTCAAATGTTACAATTACTTTTTTTTCCTTTCACTTTATCAAATATTTGTTATTAAATACAATTCCTAATATTATATATTTGACCTAATAATTGCCAATCACCAAAAGAAATTCGAAAAACGTCATTTTTGGAAGTATTACTCTCAATTTAAGTTATATTTTTTTTCCTGATTTTTTTTCTTGTTTTTTTTTTTTCGATTTTGGGAATTTTTTTTTTTCTTATACCTTTTTTTAATAATATAATAAAAAACAATTTCCTTTTTTTAATAATTATCATCATATATTATCTATTGAATTTTATCCAAATTATTACGTTATTTTCATTATATCATAATTTAAATTTTATTCATCATTATCATAAATTTCAAATTATTTTCATATTATTTTCAATTGTTATTTATTATTTATTATTTTAATATATTTTTGCAATATTAATAACCCAAAAAATTAGTAATAAAATATATAAAATAATAGATTTTTTTTTTTTTTTTTTTTAAATTATTTTTATAAAATTTTTTTGCAATTTCTAAGTTACAAAAAAAAATATAAAAAATAAAAAAATAATAAACTAAAAAATTTTTTTAAAAGCCCCTTTTTTATTATTTACTTATTACTTTTTTTTTTTATTTACAGAAAATTTTTTTGGGTAATATAATAAAAAATTTTAAATTAATAAAAAATTTAATAAAATAAATAAAAAATTAAAATAAAATTTAAAATTAAAAAAAATAAAATAATTTAAAAATTAAATGAAAAATTTTTTATTTACTTTTTTTCTTATTTTATATTAAAAATTTGTTTAAAATTTTTATTTTACCCAAAAATTTAAATAAAAGAAATAAAAATTTTTTTGGAAAATATCCCCAAAAATATTTTAGAATTTGGTTTTTACTTTAAATTTTTTATATTTTTATAAATAAAAAAAAATTTAAAATTTAAAATTTTTTTACAAAAATAAAAATTAATTTAAATTTTTTTATAAAAATTCCCAAAAATTTTATCAAAAAAAAAAAAAAAAAAAAAAAAAAAAAAAAAAAAAAAAAAAAAAAAAAAAAAAAAAAAAAAAAAAAAAAAAAAAAAAAAAAAAAAAAAAAAAAAAAAAAAAAAAAAAAAAATTAAATTATTAATTAATAATTTTTTAATTATAATTTTAAAAAATTTTTATCTAATTTTTCCATTAATTTTTTATTAAAATTTTTTTAAAAATACAAATTTTATATTTAATTTAAAAATTAAAAATATTGGAAAATTTATTAATCAATATTCTTTAAATATTTCTTTCCTTTCCCCTTTTTTAAAAACTTTAAATAATTCCAATTTTTCCATTTACTTTTCCCCTTTTCTATTTCATTATTAAACCATTTAAAAATTTAAAATTTTTTATATTTAATTTTTTTTTTTATTTTGGTTTTTTTTTTTTTCTAATTTATTTAAAAAAAATTTTTTTTTCATATTTACCCCAATCATTTTTTATTAAATTTATAATTTTAAAACATTATTATTATTCATTTTATATTTTTAATTATTATCATAAATTAATTTTTTAATAAAATTTTATAATATTAAAATATTTTTAAAAATTATTATATAATTATATTTTCAATTAAAATATTTTTTAAAAATATTTTTTAAAAATATTATTAAATTATATTTTTTAATTTTATTTTATATTATTTTTAATTATATAAATAAAAATAAAAATATTAAAATTAAAATAAATAATAAAAATTTTATAAATTTTTTTTGCCTTTTTATTATTTTTTTATTAACATTTTAAATTTTTTTTAATAATAATTAATAAAGAAATTTAAATAATATTTTATATATTAATAAATTATTAATATTTTTTTTATACTTAATTTATACTTTTTTTTTATATAAATCTTTTTTTTTTATTTATTATATTATTGAAAATTTTAAATTTTAATTATATATAATAACCAAATTAAATTCAAAAATAAAAAACTTTTAAAAATTTTATTTATTTTAAAAATATTATCTTTTTTATTATTTTTTTTTATTTTTATTAAAATAAAATAATATTTATATTTTTATAAATATTAAATTATACTTATATACATAATTATTATTATAATTATATATTTTTTATTTTTATTTTTTAAATTTTTAATAAAACTTAAAAATAAATTAAAAAATTTAAAAAAAAATAATTAATAAATAATAATATTAAATATAATTATTTTAATAATATAATTAAAAAATTTTTATTCATTTTTACATTATTTAAAATTTTCTAATTGATTATATTATAATATTTTAATTACTAAAATTAAAAATATAAAAAATAATAATATAATATATAATCAATATTTAAACTTTAAATTTATTTAAATTCTTATTAATTTTATATTTTATATTAAAGTTTAATAATTTTTCATATACTCTATTAATTAATATAATAAAAAAATATATAAAAAATACAATATAATATTAATTATTAATTATTTAATTTATATATAATCAATATATTAAATTATATTTTTAAAAATCAAATTTCAAATTTTTTATTTACTTTTATCAATCATTATTTATATTATATAATTCTTATCAATTATTATTATTAACTAATAATTGCATTATCATAAGAATGAAAAAGTATTTTTCTATACTCTCAAAATCTATATTTTAAAATTTTGCCCATTCATTTTATTTTTTTTACTTTTTATATTATACTAAATTTTGTTATTATTAATATTTTTATATAAAATCTATTATTAATCTAATATAAATATATCTTATATATTATATATATACATATTATTATAATTATATATTTTATTGCAATATTATCATTATATTAATTATTGGATAATATAATTTTTAAATAAATAAAAATAAATAATAATATTAAAATAATAATAAAATAATAAATTTTTAATAATATTTAAATTATATTTATAAATTTTTGAATTTTCTTTTTAATAATTTTTTTTACAATTTATATAACAAATCTAATAATTATAATAATTAAATAAATTAATACAAATTAAAACATTATAATTATAAATTATTCATATATTTATTTTATTTAATTTTATATTTTTTCATTAATATTAATTATTATATAATATATAAAATAATTAATAATATAATAATAATAATGATATAAATAACATAATAATAATAATAATAAATAATATAATATATAATTTATATATTCAATGTTAAATTATTATTACTTTATATATTATTTTTTTGATTATAAATTAAAAATTAATAACATATTACTAATAAAATCAACTCATTTAATTTAAACTCATTTATATATCTAAAAGTTTATTTGTAGATTTTTTTTTGATTTTTTTAATATTTTTTAAATATATAATTATATATGACATAAATAATTTATATCACAATTTATAAAATATTATTATATTTATTATTCATTAATTTATAATAATATTAATTCCATTATACTATTAAATATTATATCATATAGCAATTTATATTATATAGCATTAATTAGTTATATATATTATTAAAATTTAATAATAAATAATAATTTAATAATAATAATATCAAATACAATTTTTATATATATTTATAATTATTCAATTATATCGTTTTATTATTATACTTTAATATTATTATCAATAATCAAAAAATATAATGTTATATATAATTAATTTTATACAAATATTCATTAGATATTTTTTATACTTTAATTTATTGTATATTGTTATAATAAATTTTTATTTAATATTAATTTAATTTTTATTAATATTATAAATTATTAATTAAATAATTAATATAATAATATAATGATAAAATAATATAATAATTATTATAATAATAATTTAATAATATCAAATTACCAAAATATTTTATTCATTTTAAAATAAAATTATTTATGATTAAATAATTTGTAATTATTATATATACTAATATTCATAATCTAAATAAATAACTAAATAATAATATTAAAATAATTAAAATATATTTCCTAGATTTTTTCCCTTTTTTTTTTTTTTGGATTTTTATTAATAATTTTTAAAATTATATATTAACAATTCTAATATACAAAATAAAATATTAATATTAATCATTATATATATATTATTATTTATATTATTTTTTATATATTAATTTTAATTATTATCATATTTATAATTTTTATTTTATTATTGCATAATATTGTTATAATATATTTTTAATTATACTATAATATTACATAATAATTTAATACAAATAATATAAAATAATAACGTATTTTATAAATTATTATGATAATTATTAATTATATTTTTTTTAATTATTCTGTTATAATATTTATTTATATATACAATTATAAAAATAATCATATAATATATTATTATATAAAATTTTAATATACAATCACATTATTATATTATTTTAATATTATTATTAATTTTATATTACAATAAAAATTTTGCAATAATATAATAATAAAATAATAAATAATAATATAAAATAATAATAATAATAATAAAATAATAATAATAATAATATTTTTAATAATAATTAATATATAATATAATATAATAAATTTTATAATATAAATTTTTTTCCCAAATTCTCTTTTCAATTTTATATCATTATTTATTATTAATAAATTTTTAATTATTCATTATACCTATATTCTAATCTCATAAATGAAAAACGCATTTTGAGTTCTTAAAATTTTTTCCTAGATTTTGCCGCTTTTTTCGACTTTTGGGAATTTTTTTTATACTTTTTTATTATATATAAAATTCTTTATTAACAACATTTATCATGATTATCATCATTATTATCTTATCATCATCATATCATCATTATCATCATTATCATCATATTCATATTATCATTATTCAATTATTATTATATTATCATTATTATTGCAATTTTGAGTTACAAATTTTAATAATAATACAAACTAATTAATAATAATAATAAAATAATTATTAATTTTTATTATTATTTTTATTATTATTAATATATATTTTTATAATATTTATTAGAATATAATAATAATTTTTTCAATAATAATACAAATTAAGATAAATAATAATAATAATAATAAAAATAATTATTAATATAATTATTAAAATAATAATATAATTATTTTATTATAAAATTAAAAATAAATATTAATTTTATTTTATTATATAATTAAAATTTTTTTAAATTCAAGTTTTTTTTTTTTTCATTTTTACCTTAATTAAAAAATTTTAAAATTATAACAATTTAACCCCAAAAAATATAAATTTAAATTTTTTTACCAAACTTATATATTATAATTTCTCTTATTTTAAATTTTTATTTTTATTTTTTATAATTTATCATTATATACAAAATTAAATTTTATAATTTTTATTTATATATTATTATCTTATTTATTATTCCATATAAAAATAATAATAATATTTTTTAAAAAATTTTTAATATACAAATAATGTTTAATAAATATAATAATAAATAATAATAATAATATAAATTATACATTTATATATATATTATTATAATTATAAATATTATACAAAAATTTTTATATATAATTTATTATATATTATTTTATTATAATAATAATATTTATTATAATTATTTTTAATTATATATTATAATAATAATAAATATATAATAAATAAATATAATAATATAAAATTATAATTTTATAATAATAAATTTATAAATTCCTATTTCACTTTAAATATAAATATTTTTTAATAAAAATTTAATATATATTTTAAATAATATTCCCAAAACACCAAAAAAAAAACTATTTATATATTAAATATATTCTAATTTTTTTTTGTTTTTGAATTTTTTATATTTTTTATTTTATATAAACATTTTTTTTATTATTCATTTTTATATTTTTTTTTTAATTATTAATTTTCTCTATATTATTGAAATATTATCATCAATTCATTTTTATCATTTTAAATTTATTTATATATTTTTTGCAATATACAATTTTTCAATATTATATTATACAATTATTAACATAAAACAATTTTTCATATTTAATTTTAAAATTTATAATAAATTTTTTGAACATATTTTAAATTTTTTTAATAATATCAAATAATATATATATATTACAATTATATTATTAATAATATTATAACTTTATTTTTTTTAATAATATTTAATATTTAAAATTTAAAATAAATATTAATATAACAATAATATAAAATAATAATTATAAAATTATAATTATTATTAATTATATAATTATTAATTTAATTATTAATTTAAAAATTTTTATTTAAATTAGAATAAATAATTAATATTAATAATAAAATTATAAATTTATTTATTAAATTTATAATTAACATAATAAAATTTATATTATAAATATATTAAATCCTAAAATTAAATTAAAAATTTTTTTAAAAAATTTTAATTATTTTATTATTATTTTAATTTTATTAAATTTAAATTTATATTATTATAAAATTAATATTATCATTTATTTTTCACATTTTATTTTCTATTTTTTATTATTAAATATTATAAATTATATTATTAATATATTAATAATAATTAATATCAATTTATATAACAAATTATTTTAAAATTTTTTAATAATTTTAATTATTCAATGTTTCATTTTTCATTATTTTATTTTTTTCAATATTAAATTTTTATTATAAATTATTTAAAAAATTTATTCATTATATTTTAATTAATCCAAATTTTATCATTTAAATTCTAATCAATTTCAATATAAATAAATAAATTATCAATATTAAATTATATAATTACATATATATAACACTTAAAATAATATAATAATAATATATATAATAATTTTTAATAATTATTTTATTTATTTCAATTTAAATAATTTTATTATAATTTAATATAATTATTTTTTATAATATATAAATATTTTAATTTAATAATAATTAATAATAAATAATTTATAATTTAATATTTAATATAAATTTTAAAAAATTTCTATTTTTTTTGGATATATTAATTTATTAATTAATCAATTTATACATATATAATAAATTTATTATTCAAAAAAATAAATAATATATAAATAATTAATTATTAAAATCATTTTCAATTTTCTTTTAATTTGAATTATTAATTTTTATTATGAATTATTATAATCAATTATTATTTATTATAATTCAATAAATATTAAAACATCAAAATTTAATAACATAAAATTATCTGATTATCAATTTTTTATATTTTTAATTTTTTTTAATATTATTTTTTTATAATTATTTAATTAAAACATTAATAATAATATACATTTTATTTATTTATTTATACATGTATTTATCATATTATTATTTTATTATATTAAAATTAATTATTTTAATTATAATTTTATATAATATATAATTAAATATAAAATAATAATATATAATAAAATTAAATAATTATAAATATAATAATAATAAATTTTAATAATTTTTATAATATTTCAATAATATATTATTTATAAAATTTTATAATTATTATTTAACTATTAATAAAAAATTTAAAAAATATATTATAAATATTTGCAATTAAAATTATTTAAGAATTTTTTAAATTAAATTATATTTACTTTTATAATATTATAACAATTATAATTAATTTTTATAATAATAATAATATCAATATATAATATATAAATTATTATATATTATAATATTTAAATTTTATTTCAATTTTACTTTTAAATTTTTTCTTAATACTTTTTTAATTTTATTATTTTAATATTTTTATTAATTTTTTAATAATACTTATTAATTATATATTATATAATTAAACATAATAAAAATTTTATTTTTCAAATTTTAAAATTCTAAATATAATTGATTTTACTTTTAAAAATTATTCCTTAATATATATAATATATTATTTTATAATAATTTATTTTAAAAAATATACTTATATTTATTTATAATAATTTATATTATTATAATAAAATATTATAATATAATAATTAAATATTTATAATAAAATAAAAAAATAATTATTAAATAATTTATAAAATTAATTATATTAATAATAAAATTTTAAATACTTATAAAATAAAATTTTAAAAAATTTTTATAAAATTTTATAAAATTTTATAAATTTAATTTTATTTTAAATTTTTTTAAAATTATTCCCCAAAAATTTAATATAAAAAAATTCTTATTTCTCAAAATCTTAGTTTGTTACAAATTTTTTTATCATTATTTATTTTATTATTCATAAAATAAAATTTTAAAATATTTTTAAATAATCATTTTATTATTTATATATTATTTTAATATTTATAAATTTAATATATATAAAATTCAATTATAATAATTATTTTAAATTATTATTTTTATATTTTTTCTAATATTATAATTTAATTTTTAAAATTTTGCAATATTATTCTTATAATAAATTTTTATTAATTTTAATAAATATTATTTTAATTACTTAAAAACTATATTGATTATAAGTTATTTAAATAAAATTTTATTAATTATCATATTATAAAATAGATTATATTATTTTATTATTTAATTAAAATTTAAATATATAATTACAATAAAATAATAATAATAATTATAATATAATCATAATTATAAAATTTTATTATAATATCATTATTAAAATTTTTTTTTAAAAATTAATAATATTTTTTAATTAAATTAAAAATAAAAAATAATAATATAATTAAATAATAATTTTTATATTATTATTTAATTATTTTAAAAAAATTTTAAAAAATAAATTTTATTATAAATTTTTTTTTCATATTTTTTTATATTTAAAAAATTTTTATTATATAACTTATAATTGATCACAAATTATTATTATATTATTATTTTAATTTATATAATTTTTCATATTATTTTTATAATTTTTATATAATAATAAAATATTAAAATTAAAAAATCTATAATTATAAAAATTATTTATAATATATTTTATTATATATAAATTATATAATATTATAATTCAATATTTTCAAATACCTTTATAAATTATTATAAATTATTTTAATTTATAAATTCATATATATTATATAATAATATTTTTAATTAAAAATAAAAAATAAAAACGATTTTTTAAATATTAAAAAATATTTTAAATCTTATTTATTTAAATTTTTTTTTATATTTTTATTATTAAAAAATAATTTTAAATAATAATTTAAAATATAATATTAATACTTATCAATATATTTTATTATTATATATATAAATTTTTTATATTAAAAATAATTAAAATCAAAAAATTTAATATTTTAAAAAAAATTTAAAATAAATTAAAAATTTAAAAATTTTTTTTTTTAAAAAAAAAAAATTTTTTAAATTTTTTTATAATATAAATTCCTTTTTTTTTAAACTTTTTTTTTATTATTTGTTATAAATTTTTTTCAATTAAACCCAATTTTTTTAAAAAAAATTTAAAAAATCAAAAAATTTTTTAAAATTCCTTTTTTTTTAATTTTTTTGATTTGAATTTTTTAAAATTTAAAAAAAATTTCAATTCTTTATAAAATTTTTTTTTTATTTAAAATTTTTTATATAAAAAAAAAACTATAATAATATTAATTATAAAAAATATAAATGAATATAAAAATTATTAAATTTATATAAATTTAAAATTTTTTTTTATTTTTTATTAATATAATAGATTTTTTGGCAATAATACTAATAATAAGATAATATAATAATAATATATAAATAATAATAATAATAATAATAATAATAATAATAAAATATTAATATATATATAATAATAATAATTTAATAATATTCAATGTTATCAAAATTCTCTTTATTCTCACTTTATCATCATTATGTTATGATTAATACAATTCTGGTAATTATTATCATTATTACCCTAATAATTGCCGAAATCACCAAAGAATCGAAAAACGTCATTTTGGAGTATACTCTCAAAAGGCTATATTTTTTGCATGATTTGCCGCTTTTTCGACTTTTGGAATGTTTTTCTTATACCTTTTTTATATTATATATGGACACAATTCCTGTTATTATCATCAACATTATCATGATTATCATCATTATTATCGTTATCATCATCATTATCATCATTATCATCATTATCATCATCATTATCATCATTATTAGCAATTATTATCATCATTATTGCAATGTTATCATTATTATTGCAATTATGGATTTATAGTAATATTTTTGCAATAATACTAATAACCACAACAATAATAATAGTAATAACAATATAAATAACAATAATAACGATTTATATAATTATTTATATCATTATCTTAATTAGTATCGTTATTACTGTAATTATTACTGTTATAATAATTATTTTTGCAATTATACTACCAGTACAAATAATAATAATGATAATATAACAATAAATAAATACTAATAACAATATTATAACCACTAGCATTATTATTATTATACTTATCTTATATTATTATTGTTATTATTACAGATATAATAGATTTTTTGGCAATAATACTAATAATTAAGATAATGTATATAATAATAATAATAATATAATAATAATAATAATAATAATAATAATAATAATAATAATATAATAAAAATAATAAATAAAAATATAATATAATTTTAAATTTCAATGTACAAATTCTCTTATTCTCACTTTATCATCATTATTGTTATGATTAATACAATTCTGGTAATTTTTATCATTATTACCCTAATAATTGCCCAAATCACCAAAAAAATCGAAAAAAAGTCATTTTGGAGTATACTCTCAAAAGGCTATATTTTGCTAGAATTTTGCCGCTTTTTCGCTTTTTGGGGAAAGTTTTTCTTATACCCTTTTTTATATTATATATGGACACAATTCCTTTATTATCATCATCTTATCATGATTATCATCATTATTATCGTTATCATCATCATTATCATCATTATCATCATTATCATCATCATTATCATCATTATTGCAATTATTATCATATTATTGCAAATTTTTATCATTATTATTGCAATTATTGGAGTTATAGTATATATTTTGCAATAATACTAATAACCACAACAATAATAATAGTTAGACAATAATATAACATAATAACGATTTTATAATTTTTTTATACATTATCTTAATTAGTATCGTTATTACTGTTAATTATTACTGTTAAAAATAATTATTTTTGCAATTATACTACCATTACAAATAATAAAAATGATAATAAAAACAATAATAATACTAATAACAATATTATAACCACTACATTATTATATTATACTTATACTTATTATTATTATTGTTATTATTACAGATATAATAGATTTTTTGGCAATAATACTAATAATTAAGATAATAGTAAAAATAATAATAAAAATAATAATAATAATAAAAATAATAATAAAAATAATAATTAATAATAATAATAATTTTTAAAAATATTCAATGTTTTCAAAATTCTCTTTATTCTCACTTTTATCACATTATTGTTATGATTAATACAATTCTGGTAATTATTATCATTATTACCCCAATAATTGCCGAAATCACCAAAGAAATCGAAAAAACGTCATTTTGGAGTATACTCTCAAAAGGCTATCTTTCGCTAGATTTTGCCGCTTTTTCGACTTTTGGGAATGTTTTTCTTATCCTTTTTATATATATATGGACACAATTCCTGTTATTATCACATCATTATCTGATTATCATCATTATTATGTTATCATCATAAATTTTCATCATTATCATCATTATCATCATCATTATCATCATATTTGCAAATTTTTACATCATTATTGCAATTGTTATCATATTATTGCAATTATTGAGTTATAGTATATATTTTTGCAATAATCTAATAACCACAACAATAATAATAGTAAAACAATAATAATAAAAATAATAACGATTTTATAATAAATTTTTTATATCATTATCTTAATTAGTATCGTTTTTTACTTTTAATTATTACTGTTATAATAATTTTTTTTTGCAATTATTAAAACCCGTACAAAAAATAATAATGATAATAATAACAAAATAAACTAATAACAAATTATAACACTAGCATTATTTTTATTATACTTATAATTTTATTTTTTTTGTTTTTATTACAGATATAATAGATTTTTGGCAATAATACTAATAATTAAGATGAAAATAATATAAAAAAATAATAATAATAATAATAATAATAATAATTTAAAAAATAATAAAAAAATTAATATAATAATTTTAATAATATTCAAAAGTATCAAAATTCTCTTTATTCTCACTTTATCATCATTATTGTTATGATTAATACAAATTCTGGTATTATTATCATTATTACCCTAATAATTGCCGAAATCACCCAAAAAAATCGAAAAAACGTCATTTTGGAGTATACTCTCAAAAGGCTATATTTCGCTAGATTTGCCGCTTTTTCGACTTTTGGGGAAAGTTTTTTTTATACCTTTTTATATGATATATGGACACAATTCCTGTTATTATCATCATCTTATCATGATTATCATCATTATTATCGTTATCATCATCATTATCATCATATCATCATTATCTTATCATCATTATTGCAATTATTATCATCATTATTGCAATGTTTTTTCATTATTATTGCAATTATTGAGTTATAGTTTTATTTTTGCAATAATACTAATAACCACAACAATAATAATAGTAAAAAACAATAAAAAATAAAAATAATAACGATTTTATAATAAATTTTTTATACATTATCTTAATTAGTATCGTTATTACTGTAATTATTCTGTATATAATTATTTTTGCAATTATACTAACCAGTAACAAATAATAATAATGATAAAAATAACAATAATAATACTAATAACAAAATTATAACCACTAGCTTATTTTATTATACTTATACTTATTATTTTTTATTGTTTTTTATTACAGATTTTAATGATTTTTTGGCAATAAAACTAATAATTAAGATAATAGTAATAAATATTATAAAATAATAATTATAATAATAATAATAATAATAATAATAATAAAAAATTTAATAATATTCAAATGTTATCAAAATTATCTTTATTCTCACTTTATCATCATTATTGTTATGATTAATACAATTTGGTAATTTTTATCATTATTACCCTAATAATTGCCGAAATCACCAAAAAATCGAAAAAACGTCATTTTTGGGGTATACTCTCAAAAGGTATATTTCGCTAGATTTTGCCGCTTTTTCGACTTTTGGGAATGTTTTTCTTATACCTTTTTTATATTATATATAGGGCACAATTCCTGTTATTATATCATCTTATCATGATTATCATCATTATTATCGTTATCATCATCATTATCATCATTATCACATTTTCATCATCATTTTATCATTATTGAATTATTTTCATCATTATTGCAATTGTTATCATTATTATTGCAATTATTGGAGTTATAGTATATATTTTTGCAATAATACTAATAACCACAACAATAATAATAGTAATAACAATAATAAATAACAATAATAACGATTTTATAATTTAAATTTTATATCATTATCTTTAAATTTGTATCGTTATTACTGTAATTATTACTGTTATAATAATTTTTTTTGCAATTATACTACCAGTACAAATAATAATAAAGAATATAAAAAAAATAATAATACTAATAACAATATTATAACCACTAGCATTATTATTATTATACCCTTTTACTTATTATTATTATTGTTTTATTAAAGAATAAAAAGATTTTTTGGCAATAATACTAATAATTAAGATAATAGTAATAATAATAATAATAATAATAATAATATAAAAATAATAAAAATTTAAAAATTTAAAAAATAATAAATAATAATAATAATATAATAATTAATTTTAAAATTCAAATGTTATCAAATTCTCTTTATTCTCACTTTATATCATTATTGTTATGATTAAATCAATTCTGGTAATTATTATCATTACTACTCTAATGATTGCCAAATTCACCATAGAAATCGAAAAAACGTCATTTTGGGGTATAGTCTCAGAAGGCTATTTTTCACTAGATTTTACCGCTTTTTTGACTTTTGGGATTTTTTTCTTTTACTTTTTTATATTTTATATGACACAATTCCTTTATTATCATCATCTTATCATGATTATCATCATTATTATCGTTATCATCATCATTATCATCATTATCTCGTTTTCATCATCATTATCATCATTATTGCAATTATTATCATCATTATTTCAATTGTTATCATTATTATTGCAATTATTTGGGGTTTTATATATATTTTTGCAATAATACTAATAACCACAACAATAAATATAATAACAATAATAATAACAAAAATAACGATTTTATAAAAATTATTTATCATTATCTTAATTAGTATCGTTATTACTGTAATTATTACTGTTATATAATTATTTTTGCAATTATACTACCCGTACAAATAATAAAAATGATAATAATACAATAATTAATACTAATACAATATTATAACCCTAGCATTATTATTATTATACTTATACTTATTATTATTATGTTATTATTACAGATATAATAGATTTTTGGCAATATACTATAATTAAATATTTTAAAAAAATAATATAATAATAATAATAAATAATAAATAATATAATAATAATAATAATAATAATAATAAAATATAATAATAATAATAAAAATTTTTAAAAATATTCAAATGTTTTTCAAAATTCTCTTATCTCACTTTTATCATCATTATTGTAATGATTTAATACAATTCTGGTAATTATTATCATTATTACCCTAATAATTGCCCAAATCACCAAAGAAATCGAAAAAACTCATTTTGGAGTATACTCTCAAAAGGCTATATTTCGCTAGATTTTGCCGCTTTTTCGACTTTTGGGAATGTTTTTTCTTATACCTTTTTTATATTATATATGGACACAATTCCTTTATTATCATCATTTTCTGATATCATCATTATTTTCGTTATCACATATTATCACATTATCATCATTACACACTTATCATATTTGCAATTATTATCATCATTATTTTCAATTTTATCATTTTTATTGAATTTTTGAGTTAATATATTTTTGAAAATTTCTAAAACAACAATAATAATAGTAAAACAAAAATAATAAAATAAAAACGTTTTATAAAAAATTATTTTTTAATTATTTAATTTTTAGTTATTACTGTAATTATTTCTTTATAATAATTTTTTTTCAATTATACCGTAAAAAATAATAATGATAATAATAAAAAAATATAAAATAATAACAATATTATAAAACTAATTTTATAATTATTTATTATTATTATTTTTTTATTATTACAGTTTTTTAAAAAATTTTTTGCAATAATACAATAAAATTTAAAAATAATAAAAATAAAATAAAAATAATAATAAAATAATAATAATAATAATAATAATAATAAAAATAATAATAATATAATATAAAAAAAAATAAAATTTTTTTTTCCAAAAGTTTCAAAATTCTCTTTATTCCACTTTTTTTATCATTATTGTTTATTAAAAAATTTGGTAAATTATTACATTATTACCTAATAATTTCCAAATCACCCAAAAAATGAAAAAAAAATATTTTTTGGGGTTTCTTCAAAAGGCTTATTTCGCTAGATTTTTCCGCTTTTTCGACTTTTGGGGTTTTTTTTTTTACCCTTTTTTTTTATTATGGACAAATTTCCCTTTTTTATCATCATTTATCAAATTTTCATCATTTTTGTTATCATCCATTTCACATTATCTCATTATCATATCATTATCATCTTATTTTCAAATTTTTATCAATTTTTGCTTTTACATTATATTGCAAAATTTTGGGAGTTTATATATATTTTTAATAAAATAATAACCACAAAATAATTAAAATAATAAAAATAATAATAACAATAATAAAGTTTTATAAAATTATTTTTTACATTTTTTAATTTTACGTTATTACTGTAATTATTACTGTTATAATAATTTTTTTCAAATTTTAACCAGTAAAAAATAATAATGTAATAATAACAAAAATAAAATAATAACAATATTTTTAACCATAGATTATTATTATTAATTTTTTATTATTATTTTTTGTTATTATTACAGTTTTTAAAAATTTTTTTGGCAATAATATAATAATTAAAAATAATATAATAAATAATAATATAATAATAAAAAAATAATAAAATAATAATAATAAAAAAATAATAATAATAAAAAAATTTAAAAATAATATTAAAAAAAATTTTTAAAACAAAAAAATTTTCTTATTTTTACTTTTTTCATCATTATTGTATGATTAATAAATTTGGTAATTATTACATTTTACCCTAATAATTGCCCCAAAACACCAAAAAAAAAGAAAAACGTCATTTTGAGTTACTCTCAAAGCTATATTTTTGTTTTTCCCTTTTTTTGACTTTTTTGGGGTTTTTTTTTTTTACCTTTTTTTTTTTATATATGGCCAATTCTTTATTTTCATCTTTATCATGATTATCATCATTATTTTCGTTATCATCATCAATTTTCATCATTTCATCATTATCATCATCATTATCATCATTATTGCAATTATTATCATCATTATTGCAATTGTTATTTATTATATTGCAATTATTGGATTATAGTATATATTTTTTCAATAAAAATAATAAACACAACAATAATAATAATAATAAAAATAATAATAAAAATATAACGATTTTATAATAATTATTTATATCATTATCTTAAATTATATCGTTTTTTACTGTAATTATTACTGTTATAATAATTATTTTTTGCAATTATACTACCAGTAAAATAATAATAATGATAAAAATAACAATAATAATACTAAAAAACAATATTTTACACTAGCATTATATTATTATACTTTACTTATTATTATTATTGTTATTATTACAGTTTTAATAGATTTTGGCAATAATACTAATAATTAAGATAATATAATAAAAATAATAATAATAATAAAAATAATAATAATAAAAATAATAATAATAATAATAAAATAATAATAAAAATTAATATAATAATTAAAAATTATTATCAAAATTTCTTTTTTTATTCTCACTTTATCATCATTATTTTTATGATTAAAACAATTCTGGTAATATTATCATTATTACCCTAATAATTGCCGAATCACCAAAGAAAACGAAAAAACGTCATTTTGAGTATACTCTCAAAAGGGCTAATTTCGCTAGATTTTTGCCGCTTTTCGACTTTGGGAATGTTTTTCTTATACCTTTTTTATATTATATATGGACACCCAAATTTCCCTTTATTATCATCATCATTTCATGATTATCATCATTATTTTCGTTATCATCATCATTATACATTATCATCATTACATCATCATTATCATCATTATTGCTTATTTTCATCATTATTGCAATTGTTATCATTATTATTGCAATTATTGGAGTTATAGTATATATTTTTGCAATAATACTAATAACCACAACAATAATATAGTTTAAAAACATAATTTAAAAACAATAATAACGATTTTATAATAATTATTTATATAAGTATCTTTAATTAGTATCGTTATTACTGTAATTATTACTGTTATAATAATTATTTTTGCAATTATACTACCCGTACAAATAATAATAATGATAATAATAACAATAATAATACTAAAACAATATTATAACCACTAGCATATTATTTTTATACTTATACTTATTATTATTATTGTTTATATTACGTTTTAATAGATTTTTTGGCAATAATACTAATAATTAAAAATAATTAATAATAATAATAAAATAATAAATAATAATATATAATAATAATAATAATAATAATAATAATAATAAAATAATAAATATATAAAAAAATTTAATAATATTCAAATGTTATCCAAATTCTCTTTATTCTCACTTTTATCATCCCTTATTGTTATGATTTAAAACAATTCTGGTAATTATTATCATTATTACCCTAATAATTTCCGAAATCACCAAAAAAATCGAAAAAACGTCATTTTGGAGTATACTCTCAAAAGGCTATATTCGCTAGATTTTGCCGCTTTTTCGACTTTTGGGAATTTTTTTTCCTTTTACCTTTTTATATTATATATGGACACAATTCCTTTATTTATCATCATTTATCATGATTATCATCATTATTATCGTATCATCATCATTTATCAATCATTATCATCAATTTTCATCATCATTATCATCATTATTGCAATTATTATCATCATTATTGCAATTGTTATCATTATTATTGCAATTATTGGAGTTATAGTATATATTTTTGCAATAATACTAATAACACAACAATAATATAGTAATAACAATAAAAATAACAATAATAACGATTTTATAATAAATTTTTTATATCATTATCTTAATTAGTATCGTTATTACTGTAATTATTACTGTTTTTAATAATTTTTTTTGCAAATTTTACTACCAGTACAAAAAAATAATAATGATAATAATAACAATAATAATACTAATAACAATATTATAACATAGCATTATTATTATTATTTCTTATTATTTATTATTATTGTTATTATTTCAGTATAATAGATTTTTTTGGCAATAATACTAATAATTAAGTAATAATAATTAAAAATAATAATAATAATAATAATAAAAATAATAATAATAAAAATAATAATAAAATAATAATTAATAATAATAATAATTTAATAATATTCAAATGTTATCAAAATTCTCTTTTTTCTCACTTTTATCATCATTATTGTTATGATTATATAAATTCTGGTAATTATTATCATTATTACCCTAATAATTGCCGAAATCACCAAAGAAATCGAAAAAAAGTCATTTTGGAGTATACTCTCAAAAGGCTATATTTCGCTAGATTTTGCCGCTTTTTTCGACTTTTGGGAATGTTTTTCTTATACTTTTTTATATATATATGGACACAATTCCCGTTTTATCATCATCTTATCATGATTATCATCATTTATCGTTATCATCATCATTATCATCATTATCATCATTATCATCTCATTCATCATTATTGCAATTATTATCATCATTATTGCAATTGTTTTCATTATTATAGCAATCGTATTGGAGTTATAGTATATATTTTTGCAATAATACTAATAACCACAACAATAATAATAGTAAACAATAATAATAACAATAATAACGATTTTATAATAATTTTTTATATCATTATCTTAATTAGTATCGTTTTTACGTAATTATTACTGTTTTAATAATATTTTTGCAATTATACTACCAGTACAAATAATAATAATGATAATAATAACCCAAAAATAATACTAATAACAATATTATAACACTAGCATTATTATTAATATACTTATACTTATTATTATTATTGTTATATTACAGTTATAATAGATTTTTGGCAATAATACTAATAATTAAGATAATATAAATAATAAATAATAAATAATAATAATAAATTTAATAATAATAATAATAACAATAATGGTAATAAGAATAATTGAAAAAAATAATAATTTAATAATATTTAAATGTTATCAAAATTCTCTTTTTTCTCACTTTTATCATCATTATTGTTATGATTAAAACAATTCTGGTAATTATTATCATTATTACCCTAATAAATTTCCGAAATCACCAAAGAAATCGAAAAAACGTCATTTTGGAGTATACTCTCAAAAAGGCTATTTTCGCTAGATTTTGCCGCTTTTCGACTTTTGGAAAGTTTTTCTATACCTTTTTATATTATATAGGAACAATTCCTGTTATTATCATCATCATTATCATGATTATCATCATTATTATCGGGTTTTCATCATCATTATCATCATTATCCATCATTATCATCATCATTATCATCATTTTGCAATTATTATCTCATTATTGCAATTGTTATCATTATTATTGCAATTATTGGAGTTATAGATATATTTTTGCAATAATACTAATAACCCAACAATAATAATAGTAATAAAAAATAATAATAAAAAATAATAACGATTTTATAATAAATTTTTTATACTTATCTTAATTAGTATCGTATTTCTGTAATTATTACTGTTTAAATAATTATTTTTGCAATTATACTAACCAGTACAAATAATAATAAGATAATAATAACAAAAAATAATAATAAACAATATTATAACCCCTAGCATTATTTTTTATTATAATTATACTTATTATTATTATCGTTATTATTACAGTATAATAGATTAATTGGCAATAATACTAAAAATTAAGAAATAATAAATTTAAAAATAAAATAATAATAATAATAATAATAATAAATAATAATAATAATAATAATAAATAATAATAATATAATATAATAATATTAACAAATGTTATCCAAATTCTCTTTATTCTCACTTTTATCATCATTATTGTTATGATTAATACAATTCTGGTAATTATTATCATTATTACCCTAATAATTGCCGAAATCACCAAAGAAATCGAAAAAAACGTCATTTTGGAGTATACTCTCAAAAGGCTATATTTCGCTAGATTTGCCGCTTTTTCGACTTTTGGGAATGTTTTTCTTATACCTTTTTTATATTATATATGGACACAATTCCTGTTTATTTATCATCATCTTATCATGATATCATCTTATTATCGTTATCATCATCATTATCATCATTATCATCATTATCATCATCATTATCATTATTGCAATTATTATCATCATTATTGCAATTGTTATCATTATTATTGCAATTATTGAGTTTTTGTATTTTTTTTGCAAAAAATACTAATAACCACAACAATAATAAAAGTAATAACAATAATAAAAACAATAATAACGTTTTATAAAATAATACTTTAAATCATTATCTAAATTAGTATCGTTATTACTGTAAAATTATTACTGTTATAATAATTATTTTTTTCAATTATACTACCAGTACAAATCTAAAAATGATAATAAAACAATAATAATACTAATAACAATATATAAAACCCCTAGATATTATTATTATACTTTACTTATTATTATTATTGTTATATTACAGATTAATAGATTTTTTGGGAATAATACTAATAATTAAGATAATAAAATAATATAAATAATAAAATAATAAAATAATAATAATAATAAAATAATAATAATAATAATAATAAAATAATATAATAATAATAATAAAATTTTAATAAAATTTTAAATGTTACAAATTCTCTTATTTTCACTTTATCATCATTATTGTTATGATTAATACAATTCTGGTAATTATTATCATTATTACCCTAATAATTGCCGAAATCACCAAAGAAATGAAAAACGTCATTTGGAGTTACTCTCAAAAACTATATTTCGCTAGATTTTGCCGCTTTTTCGACTTTTGGGAATGTTTTTCTTATACCTTTTTTATATTATATATGGACACAAATTCCTGTATTATCATCATCTTATATGATTATCATCATTATTATCGTTATCATCATCATTATCAAACATTATCATCATTATCATCATCATTATCATCATTATTGCAATTATTATCATCATTATTGCAATTTGTTTCATTATTATTGCAATTATTGGAGTTATAGTATATATTTTGCAATAATATAATAACCACAACAATAATAATAGTAATAACAATAATAATAACAATAATAACGATTTTATAATAATTATTTAATCATTATCTTAATTAGTATCGTTATTACTGTATTATTACTGTTATAATAATTATTTTGCAATTATACTACCAGTACAAAAAAATAATAATGATAATAATAACAATAATAATATAATAACAATATATAACCATAGCATTATTATATTATACTTATATTATTATTTTTTTGTTATTATTAACAGTATAATAGATTTTTTGGCAATAATACTAATAATTAAGTAATAATAAATAATAATAATAATAATAATAAAATAATAATAATAATATAATAATAATAATTAGATAATAATAATAATAATTTTAATAATATTCAAATGTTATCCAAAATTCTCTTTATTCTCACTTTTATCATCATTATTGTTATGATTAATAATTCTGGTAATTATTATCATATTACCCTAATAATTGCCGAAATCACCCAAAGAAATCGAAAAAACGTCATTTTGGAGTATACTCTCAAAAGGCTATTTCGCTAGATTTTGCCGCTTTTTCGACTTTTGGGAATGTTTTTTATACCTTTTTTATATTATATATGGACACAATTCCTGTTATTATCATCATCATTATCATGATTATCATCATTATTATCGTTATCATCATCATTATCATCATTATCATCATTATCATCATCATTATCATCATTATTGCAATTATTATCATCATTATTGCAATTGTTATCATTATTATTGCAATTATTGAGTTATAGTATATATTTTTGCAATATACTAATAACACAACAATAATAATAGTAATAACAATATAATAACAATAATAACGATTTTTAAAATTATTTATATCATTATCTTAATTAGTATCGTTATTACTGTAATTATTACTGTTATAATATTATTTTTTGCAATTATACTACCAGTACAAAATAATAATAATGATAATAATAACAATAATAATACTAATAACAATATTATAACCACTAGATATTATTTATTATATTATACTTATTATTATTATTGTATTATTACAGATATAATAGATTTTTTGGCAATAATACTAATAATATAAAGAAATTAATAATAAATAATATAAAAATAAAATAATAATAATAATAATAATAAAAAATAATAATAATAATAATAATAATAATAATAATAATAATAATAATAATTTAATAAATATTCAAATGTTATCCCAAATTCTCTTTTTTCTCACTTTTATCATCCCTTATTGTTATGATTAATACAATTCTGGTAATTATTATCATTATTACCCTAATAATTGCCGAAAAACACCAAAGAAATCGAAAAAACGTCATTTTGGAGTATACTCTCAAAAGGCGATATTTCGCTAGATTTTGCCGCTTTTGCGACTTTTGGGATGTTTTTTCTTATACCTTTATTATATATGACACAATTTTTATAATCATTTATTATTATCATATTTTATCTTTTATTTATCACATTATTTAAATTTATTTATTATCATTATTTTTTATTTATCTTTATTTAAAATTTTTTAAATTTAATTAATATATTATAATAATTTAAATAATAACAAATTTTAAAAATAATATAATAACAATAATAATAACATAATATTTATAATAATTATTTATATTAATATAATTTAATATTTATAAAGTTATAATTTTATATATTTTTATTATATAAAAAAATAATTATGATAATAATATTAATAATTAAAAAAATTAAAAAAAAAATAATTTTTAATTTATTTTGTTTTAATTTAAATTATTATTTTTTGCAAATTAATATTAATTAATTATATTTTTATATAAATAAAATTATAATAAATATAAAATAATTAAAATTTTTATTTGATAATATATAATAAAAAAAAAAACAAAATTAATTTATTCATTAATTTTATATTTATTTATTATTTTGTTTTAATAATTTAAACAAAAAAATTTTTAAAAAAATCAATTTAATTGATTTAAACTCTTTTCATTCTTAAAATTTAATGTGTTTTTTTTATACTTTTTGGTTTTTACCCTTTTTTTTGGGTAATTTATATAATAAAATTATTTTTAATTATATTTTTTATTTTATTATTAATATTTCATTATTACAATTTAATTATTTTGAAATTTTATTAATATATCAATAAATTTAATAAAATAATAATAATAATATTCATTAATATAATAACTAATAATAATAAAGAAATAATATATTATAAATAATTTTATAATTTTAAATTATTAAATATCAAAATTATTAATTAAATAATAAATTAAAATTTTAAAATATTAACTATTAAAATTTATTATTATATTCTTTAAAATTTAAAAATTTTTACTTTAAATTTAATAATTGGAAAAAATAAATTTAAAAAATATTAAGAAATTAATTTAAAATAATTTAAAAAATTGAAATATAAATATTTTAATATAATTTAAATATATAAAAATATTATTATTTATCAATTATTTAAAATAAATAATTATTAATTATTATTATTCCATAAATTTTTAATTTTCAATATTTAAAAAGAATTTTACATTATTAAAAATTTTAAAATATTTTTAATTTAAAAATATATTATTTTTAAAAGGAAATTTCCTAATTTTTTTTATATTATTTTATTATTTTTAAATTTTTATTAATACAATAAATTTTTATTATCATCATATTAATATTATTATATTTAATTATTATAATATACATTTTTTTACATATATTAAATATTATATTATTTTTGCAATATTACAATAAAAAATAATTTTAAATATTATAATTAAAATAATAAGAAAAATAATACTTATTTTCTAAATAATTAATATAATAATAATAAAAAATAATAATAATTATATAATAATATAATAATAATAAAAAATTTTAAATTTAAAATAATTCTTATATTACTTAATTATTATTTTAAATTAAAAATTTTAAAATTATAAATTAAAATATAATAATAAAAAATTACTTTTTAAAAAAATAAATTTTTAAAAATATAAAAATTAATTTTTTAAATTATAAATTTTTTTGGAATAATATTAATTTAAAATTTTTTATTATTATATAAATTATTTATAATTTAATTAATATTATTTAAAAATTCCAATAATAAAAAAAAAAAAAATATTTATAAAATATAATTTTAAATTTTTCCTTTTTTTTGGATTTTCTTATCTTTTTTATATTATAATCAATTCTTTATTATACATAATAAAAAATATAGATTATATCTATTTTATTATTTTTATTAAACCTATTTTAATATTCTTAATTATTTTTTAATTTTATTTTCAATTTTAAGTTTAATAAATTTTTTAATATATATAACCAATATAAAATTTTTAACTATATACATTAAACCATTTTTAAAATTAAAAATTTTTCAATAAACTATTATGTAATTAAATTTTATAATAATTATTAAATTTATAAAAATAATAATATAAAATATAATAATAAAATATAAAAAATTTATAACATAAAAATTATATATTACCTTTTTTCTTATTTATTATTATTATTTATTTAAAAATTTTTAATATAATTATTTAAATTTAAAAATTATTAAAATATAATAAAAAAAAAAAAAAATAATTATAAAATATTTATAAATTATTTCCATATTTGAATTTTTTGAATTTTTAATATTTTATTTTTTATTATAATTCCTTTAAATTTTATCACATTATTCATAATAATTTATAATTTTATCATTATTATTATTATTTATATCATTTAATGATTACTTAAAATTTTTTTTTTTAAATTTTTTTATTTTTTTTTAAATTTAAAAAAATTTTTTTTTTTTAAAAAATTTTAAACAAAAATTTTTTTTAAAAAATTTTTTTTATGTTAAAAGAAAAGAAAAAAAAAAATAATTAAATTTTAAAAATAAAAAAAAATTTAAAAAAATAAAAAATAAAAATATAATTAAAAATTATAAATAATTATTTTAATTTAATTTTTTAATTTTTTTTTTTTTTTTTTTCTTTTTTTTTTTTTTTTTTTTTTTTTAAAAAAATTTTAAATTTTTTTAAATATAATTTTTTATAAAAATTTTAAATTTTTTTTACCCTAAAAAAATTTAAAAAAAAAAATTTAAAAAAATTTTAAATATTTCTAAAAAAATTTTTTAAAATTTTTTTTTTAAAATTTTGGGATTTTTTTTTTCCCTTTTTTAAATTTAAAAAATTTTTTTAAAATTTTTAAATTTTTAACATTTTTAAAATAATAATATATTTCAATTTTTATTAATAAAAAATTTTTTTTATATATATTTTAATTTTCAATTTTTTAATTTATTTTTTAAAATTTTTGCAATTATAAAAAATTTTAAATTTTTTTAAAATAATACCCCAAAAATTTTAAAAAAAAAAAAAATTTAATTTTAAAACCTTTTAAATTTTTAAAAAATTTTTTTTTTTATTTTTAAAAAATCTTTTTTTAAATTTTTTAAAATAAAAGGCAAAAATATTAAAAACCTTTTTTATTATATAAAATTTTTAAAATTTAAAAAAAATTTAAAAACCCCCCAAAAAAATTATTATTATATATTTTTTATTAAAATTTTTAATTTTTAATAAAATTTTAAAAAAAAAAAATATTTAAAAAAAAAAATAAAAATTTTTTAAATCCCAAAAAAAAAAAAGGTTTTTTTAAAATTTTTAAAATTTTTTTTAATTTTTTTTTTTTTGGTTTTTTTAAAAAAATTATATTATTTATTTTATTATCAATCATTATATAAATTATTATTCATTATAAACTTTAAATTTTTAAAATCATTATTTTCCAAATTTTATATTCCATAATTTAAACATATTAATTATTAAATTTAAAATTAAAATTTTAAATTTTAATATTTTATTTTATTAATTAAATTTATTAATTTTTTTTCTAATTTTTAAAAAAAAAAAAATAAAAAAAAATAAAAATTTAACCCCAAAAAATAAAAAAAATTTTAACTTTTTTTTTTTTAAATTTTTTTTTTCATTAAAAAAAATAAAAAAATTTTTTTTTTTTTAAATTTTTTAAAAAAAAAAATAAAATTAAAAATTTTTTTTAATTTTAAAAAATAAAAAATTTTAAAATAAAAGATTAATAACAATTTTAATATTTTTTAAAAAAAATTTTAAAAACCCTAAAAAAAATTTATTTTTTATAACAAATTATTTATTTTTTTTTTTTGGGTTAATTTTTTTAATATTAAAAATTTTTTTTTTTTTTTTTAATAAACAAAATTTTTTAATTTGTAATAATATAAAAAAAATAATAATATATATATAATATTATAAAATATAATTTAATATATCAATGTTATCAAATTCTCTTTATTCTCACTTTTATCATCATTATTGTTTGATTAATACATTGTAATATATCATATTACCTAATAACCAAATCACAAGAAATAAAAAAACTCATTTTGAGTATATCTAAAAGCTTATTCGCTATTTGCGTTTTTCCGACTTTGGGAATTTTTTATACTTTTTATATTATAATAGGAACAATTCCTTTATTATATTATTATCATGATTATCATTATTATTCGTTATCATCATCATTATCATCATTATCATCATTATCATCATCATTATCATCATTATTGCAATTATTATCATCATTATTTGCAATTTTTTATCATTATTATTGCAATTATTGAGTTAGTAAATATAATTTTTTCAATATACTAATAACCAAAAACAATAATAATAGTAATAACAATAATAATAACAATAATAACGATTTTATAATAATTATTTATATCATTATCTTAATTAGATATCGTTATTACTGTAATTTATTACTGTTATAATAATTATTTTTGCAATTATACTACCAGTAAAAATAATAATAATGATATAATAACAATAATAATACTTAATAACAATATTATAACACTAGCATTATTAATTATACTTATACTTATTATTATTATTGTTATTATTACAGATATAATAGATTTTTTGGCAATAATACTAATAATTAAGATAATATATAATATAATAATAATAATTAATAATAATAATAATAATTAATATAAATAATAATAATAATAACTAATATAATAATTAAATAATATAATAATATAATTTAAAATTTAAATTATACAAAATTCTCCTTTATTCTCACTTTTATCATCATTATTGTATGATTAATAAATTCTGTAATTATTATCATTATTACCCTAATAATTGCCGAAATCACAAATGAAATCGAAAAAAACGTCATTTTGGAGTATACTCTCAAAAGGCTATATTTCGCTAGATTTTGCCGCTTTTTCGACTTTTGGAATTTTTCTTTACCTTTTTTATATATAATGGAACATTCCTGTTATTATCATCATTATTATCATGATTATCATAATTAATTATCGTATATCACATTATCTCATATCAATTACATCAATTATCATCATCATATCATCATTTATTGCAATTATTATCATCATTATTGCAATTATTATCATTATTATTGCAAATTATTGAGTTATATATATATTTTTTCAAATTTCAAATACTATAACACACAATATAATAGTAATTAAAATAATAATAAATATAATACGATTTTTTAAATCATATTATTATATCATTATTTAATTAGTATTCGTTTTTTTACTGTAATTTATTACTGTTATACAAATTATTTTTGCAATTATACTATCAGTCAAATAATAATATATGATATAATAATATATAATAATACTAATAAACAATATTATAACAATAGATTAATTTTAATTATCTATTAATATTATTATTATTTTATTATTACAGATATAATATATTTTTTGGCCAATAATACTATAATTTAAAATTAAAATATAATAATAATAATAATAACTAATACTAATAATAATAATAATAATAATAATATAATAAATTAAAACTAATAATATTTAATAATCATCAAATGTTATCAAAATTCTCTTTATTCTCACTTTTATCATCATTATTGTATGATTAATACAATTCTGGTATTATTATCATTTATTACCCTAATAATTGCCAGAAATCACCAAGAAATCGAAAAAACGTCATTTTGGAGTTATACTCTCAAAAGGCTAATTTTCGCTAGATTTTGCCGCTTTTCGACTTTTGGGAATTTTTTCTTATTACCTTTTTTATATTATATATGGACACAATTCCTGTTATTATCATCATATTATCATGATTATCATCAATTATTATCGTTATCATCATCATTATCATCATTATCAATTATCTCATCATTATCATCATTATTGCAATTATTATCATCATTATTGCAATTTTATCATTATTATTGCAATTATTGAGTTATAGATATATATTTTGCAATATACTAATAACCACAAACAATAATAATAGTAATAACAATAATAATAACAATAATACGATTTTATAATATTATTTTATATCATTATCTTAATTAAGTATCGTTATTACTGTATTATTACTGTTATATATATTATTTTTGCAATTATACTACCAGTACAAATAATAATAATGATAATAATAACAATAATAATACTAATAACAATATTATACCACTAGCATTATTATTATTATATTATACTTATATTATTATTATTGTTATTATTACAGTTTATATAATTTTTTTGGCATAATACTAATAATTAAGTATAATTAATAATAATAATAATAATTAAAAAAAAAAAAAATAATTTTTTTAAAAAAAATAATTAAAAATAATAATAAAAAAAAATAATAAAATAATAATAACAATAATAATAAAAATAATTAATAATTTTAATAAATTAAAAATTTTAAAAAATTTTTTTCTATTTTATATTTTTTTATGTTTTAAAAAATTTGGTTTTTCTTTTATAATAATGCCGAAAATCCCAAAGAAATGAAAAACGGGGATTTGAGAACCCAAAAGGTTTTTCGTAAAATTTTCCGTTTTCATTTTGGGGGGTTTTTTCTTTTAAACCTTTTTATTTAATATGGGGAAAAATTTCTTATTATCATCATCGAAATATCATATTAATGTTATCATCATAAATTCATATATATTCATTTCACTTTCAATTAATCATCATTGCCCCAAGTTATCAAATATTAATTATGGAGTATAGTATATTTTGAAAAAATAATAACCCCACTAAAAATAGTAATAACAATTAATTACAATTAAAACATTTTATAAAAATTTTTTATTTTAAAATTTATTTTTAAAATTTTAAGAAATAATTAATTTTAATATAAAAATTTCCCTAATAAATAAATTTTTTTTAATTTTAAACCCCTTTTTTTAAACCCCCATTTCATAAACGAAAATTTTAAAAAAAAAAAAAAATATAAAATTTATTTTTGATATTATTTATTATAAATATTTTTTTATATTTTTTGAAAAATATATATATAAATAATTTTTAAAAATAATAAACAATTAAAATAATTTTTTAATTGCAATTTAAAAGATTAAATATATTTAATTTTATAAGATATAAAATTTTAAATTTATATAATTTTAAAATTATTTTTATTAATTTAAAAAAATTAAAAAAATTCAAAATTAAAAAATTTAAAATATACCCTTTTAATAATTAAAAATTTTTTCATTTTTTATTTGCTAAAAAATTAAAAAATTTAAAAATTTTTAAACTCAATTTTTTATAAAAATTTAAATTAAATTTATAAATAAAATTAAAACTTAATAATATTTTATATTATTATATATTTTTTAAATTTTTATTTATTATATATTAATTTTTTAATTTTATTAAATTTTTTAATATAATTTTAATTTTTATTTTAAAAATTATATTAAAAAAAAAATTTATTATAATTTCTTATTATTTTATTATTCAAAAAATAGATTCTAATAAAATAATAAATATATAATATAATAAATAATTATTATAAAAATTTTTTAGTTATTAATTTATTACAATTATTTTTTTTATTATAATTAAAAAAATTATTAAAACTTAAAAAATTACATAATAATAAATTAAATAATATCATTAAATTTATAAAAATTATTTTTTTTAATTTTAATTTTTTTATAATTTTAATAATTAGCCCAAATATAATTTTAACATAACCAAAATGATTTTTTTTTTTTTCCCAAAAGAAAAAATTTTAAATTAATAACCCAAAAAATCAAAATGTTGTAATCTTTCCATTAAAATAAAAAAAATTTAAAAAAAACATTCCAAAATCGGGGAAAAACCAAAAATAGGAAATATACCTTTGAGATATACCCAAATATTTTTTCATTTTTTATTTGGGAATATTATAATAATATAATTTAAATTACCAGAATTTTTAAATAAAAAATTAAAAAAAAAATTTTAGAATAAAAGAATTTTTTAAATTTAATATTATTAAAATTTTTTTTATTATTTTTATTATTTATTATTATATTATTATAAATTTTTTTATTATTTTATTTTTTAATTATTATTATTATTATTATATTATTATATTATTTAATTTTTATATTATTAAAAAATTATTTTTTTTCGTAATAATAAAAATTTAAATAATAATATAATATAAAATTTAAAAATCTATGGTTTTAAAAATTGTTATTATATTTTATTTATTATTATCTTATTATTATTTTATTTTTATTTCCAAAAATAATTTTTAAATAAAATAAGTAATCATATAATTAAGATAATTATAAATAATTAAAATTTTAAAATCTTATTAGTTTATTATTTTTTCTATATTATTTTTTTATTTTATATTAAAAAAATATATCTAAACCAAAAATTGCAATAATAATGATTAAAAGAATAATATATTTAAAAATTCAATAATGTGAAATTTTTTGGTGATAATGTTTGATAAATGTGTGAAAGATAAAAATGAAACTTAAGTGATGAAATAAAGGAATTTAAAATAATTAAAAAGGATGAAAAAATTCCAAAATCAAAAAGGGCAAAAAACAGGGAAAAATGTTTTAGAGTTAAATAAAATGAGTTTTTTTCATTCTTTGGGGGATTCGGTTTAGGGTAATAATGATTTAATTACCGAAATTGTATAAATCCCTCAAAAAATGTGTGAGTAAAGAGTTTTGTCATTTGAAAATTAAAAAATTTTTAATTTTTATTATTTATTATTTTTTATTTTTAATTATTTTATTATTTTTTATTATTATTAAAAACTAATTTTTGTTTATTTCCAAAAAAAACTTTTTAACTAATAATAAACCTTTTTAAAAAAATAAGTTAATTTTTAAGCAGGTTATAAAAAGATTGTTTTTTTTATTATTTCGTTTAATATTTGTACTGGAGGAAATTTTAATTTTAAAACAAAAATTACCCTAATAAAAAGATATAATTAAAATAAATTTTAAAAAAAATTTTAAAATGTTATTATTTATATTATTTTAAATTTTAATTTTTTTTTTTATATATTTTAAAAATTAATATATAATAATAATTGAATAATAAAAACAATTTCAATAAATATTATAATTCAATAATTGATATATATATAAATATGATAAGATATAATATATTTAAATAATAATATATAAAGTAAATATAATAAAAATTTGGGATTATATATAAAAAATATAAAAAAAATAAAATAAAAAAAAATTTAAAAAATAAATTTTTATATAAAATACTTTTGGTTTTTTGGTGTTGGCTTTTGGGTAATAAATTATAATTCCCCAATTATTAATATAAATAAATATAAAATAGAAAAAAAAAATTAAAAGAAAATTATTAAAATTTTATTTTATTAATTATTATATTATTAGTATTAGTATTATTATTATTATTATTTTTTATATATTTTGTTTTTTTTTTTTGTTATTAAATATTATATTTTAAAAAATTATATATTTAAAAATAAAATAAATAAAAATAATTTTAAAATAATAATGTGGGGGTTTTTGTTTTTTTTTGTTTATTTAATTTTTTATATTTTATTATAAATTAAAAAATATTTTTAACAGAATAATTCATAAAAGATTTTAAGTAATGAAAAATAATAAATTAAAAACTTTATTAATTTTATTTTTTTGTAAAATTATTTGTTTGGGATTAATTTTTAAAAAATATAATAAAACCCAATTTGAATAATAAGATAAACAATTCAAAATGAAAATAATTCAATAAAGAGATATGAATGATAATATGAAAAAATGTGATAAAAAAAATAAGAGAAAAAGATAAGAATTAATAAAAATTTTATATATAATATAAAAATATAAAAAATTCCAAAATCAAAAACGGAAAATCTAAAATATAGTTAATATAATAAAATGAGTTTTTTTGTTTTTTTATTTGGAATATTAATTTTAATAAATGATAAAAATCCAAATTTTTTAATATAACAATAATATTAAAAAGAATAAAAGAATTTTAACATTTTAATATATTTAAAAATTTTTTTATTATTATTATTTATTATATTTTTTTTTATTATATTTTTAATTTTATTATTTATTTTTTAATTTTATTATACATTATTTTAATTTATATATTATTGAAAAAATATTATATTGAATAAAAACAAAATAATAATAAAATTTAAGTATAAAAATAAAAATTGTGGGATAAAATTTATTAGCATTATGGGAATACAAATTTTTTTTTGAGGGTTATTCCAAAAATTTATTAAACAAAGAATAATTAATAATAACGATCTAAATTAAAATAATGTATAAAAAAATATTATAAATGTATTATTTTATTATTATTTTATTATATTATTATTTTTTTTATTATATTATTCAAAAAAATATAATTAATCCAAAATTCAATAAATTTATAAACAAATTAATAATGATGATAATAATGGGTATGTGATAATATGTATAATAATAATGATAAATATATATTTAAAGGAAAATGAGATAAATATAACGATAATATAATAAGGGGAATTTGTAAAATAAATATAAAAAGGTTAAGAAAACATTAAAAGTGGGAAAAAAGGGGAAAAATTAGCAAAATATTAGTTTTGAGATAATAAAAAAATGAGTTTTTGATTTTTTGGTGATTTCGGAATTATTGGGGGAAAAATGATAATAATTAAAAAATTGTTTAAAAAAAATAATAAAAAGGAAAAAAAAATTTTTAAAATTTTTAAAAAAAAATTAAAATTTTTTTTTAATTTTTATTAAAATTTTTTTATTTTTAATTTGTTTTTTAAAAAATTATTATTTTATTAAAATTTTTATAAAAAGGGAAAAAATTTTTAACATTTAAAAATTTTTTAAAATTAATAATTTTTTATTTTAAAAATTATTATTTTTTTAAACCCCAAAACCCAAAAATAATAGGGATAAAATTTAAATAATAATATAATTGTAGGGTATAAATTTAAATTAATTATATTGTTTATTATTATATTATTTTTATTTTTTATGGTTTTATAATTTCAAAAATAATTTTTATAAAAATAAAATTCATAATTTGTACAATTAAATAAAGTATAATAATTTATAAAAGTTTTTTTTATATTTTTGATTATATATTTTGTGTGGATTAGTATATTGAAAAAATATATACTATAAAAAAATTGCAAAAATAAAATAAAATTAAAAAGAAAAAATTCAAAAGTGAAAATTTTGGAAAAATGGAAAAATAATTTTAGATATACTAAAATGATTTTAAATCTTTGATTGATAAAAAAGGGGAAATTTTTATAATAATAAAAAAAGGGTTTAAAAAAACACCCCAAAGTGAAAAAGGGAAAAAGGAAATATACCTTTTGAAATAAATAAAATAGTTTTTTTTTTTTGGTGATTTGGAATTATTTAAATATAAATAATTACCAAAATTTATTAATATAACAATAATAAAAAGTAAAAAAAAATTTTGTAAATTTAATATTTTTTAAAATATTTTATTTTTATTATTATTATATTTATTTATTATTATTATTATTATTATTATTAATTACTATAAATTTTTGTTTATTAAAAATTTTTATTTAAAATTATTATTGTTTTATTTAACTATTATTTTTTTTTATTTGTATTATTCAAAAAATATTTTATTTTCAAAAAAAAATAAAATTAATAAGTATAAAATTAATAATAATAAGTTTTATAAATGTTATTAGTAAAATTATTTTTTTTATATTATTTTTGTTGGTGATAAATTAAAAAAAATTTCTATAAATAAAAGTAAAAGAAAAATTAAAAAGAAAAAGCTAAAATAAAAAAAAAAATTTTTAAGTTATTAAAAAAGTTTTTTGATTTTGGGATTTGGGGTTTTAGTATATAAAAATATTAAAAAAATCCCAAAAAACAAAATAGATAAAATTTTAAATAAAAGGGGTTTTTATAAATTGAATATTAATTTTAAATTATTAAAATTATAATGTTTTACATTATATTAAAAAAATTTTTTTTTTTTTTAATATTATTAATATTATAATTTTTAATTATTTTTTATATTATTTAAAAAATATTTTTGAAAAAATCAAATCGAAAAAAAAAATAAAATAATTTTAAATATAAATAAAATGCTTTTTTATTTTGGTTTTTTTTAATTTTTTTGGGGTTTTTTTTTTATTTTAAGGATTTATTAATTCAAAAATAAAATTATAAAGTAAAATTAAGAATGAACAAATTAAATATATTAAAATATTATAAAACGTTATTATTTTATTTTTATTTATTACTATTTTATTTTTTTATTATATTATGAAAAATTATCTTAAAATAATTGCAAAAACATAATGTAATAATTAAAATATAAATAGTATAAGATAATATATAATGTATGTAAATAAAAATTTTATGATATCATGTAAAATATTTAATAAAGGGGTTTGTTATAAATTAAAAAAAATTTTAAAAAAAAATTAAAAGTAAAAGTCAAAAATTTAAAAATGCCTTTTAATATATAAAAACGTTTTTTTTTTTTGGGGTTTTAAATTTTTTAATAATATTATTAAAATTTTTTTTATATAACAAAAATAAAAATAAATAAAAATTTTTCATTTAATATTTTAAAATTAATTTTATTATAATTTTTTAAATTTTAAATTAAAATTATTTTTAAAAATTATTAAATTTTAATTTCTTAATTATTGATTAGAAAAAAATTATTTTAAAAATCAAAATAAAATGATGATAATTAAAAATTGTGGTTATAAAATTTTAATATTTTTAAAAAGTTTTTTAAGAAAAAATTCAAAAAAAAAAAAAACGAAAAAAGTTTCGATATAATTGAAAGTATAAAAAAATTTAAAAAGTTTTTTGTTTTTTATTTTGGAAATTATTATTTTTTGGGTTTTTTAATTCAAAAATATTAAAATAACCCCTAATTTAATAAAATGAAAAATTAAAAGAGAATTTTGAAATGTGATAATTATATTATATAGAAATGATTATTAAAATAAATAAAATAAATATATAATATATTAATAATAAAAAATTTTTATTAATTTATTTAAAAAAAATAAAAAAAATTCCAAAAATCCAAAAACCCAAAATTAAAATTAAATTAAGTATAAAAAAATGAGTTTTTTTCGATTTTTTGTTAAAAATTTATTAAAAATTATTAAAAATTTACCGTTGTATTTAAAATTAAAAATAAAAATATAAAAGTAAATAAAAGAATTTTTTAAATTTAAATTTTTTAAAATTATTATTATAAAATTTTTTATTTTAAATTTTTATTTTATTTTTATTATTTTTTTTTATTATATTATTGCAAAAAATTTTTATATTTAAAATTTAACCAAATTTAAAAAATGAAAAATGGATAATAATAATAATGAGGGATAAATTTTTTATTGAAATTTTTTTATTTTTAAAATTATTTTTAATTTTTATGGGGATAATTTAAAAATAATTATTATGAAAAATTCATAAAAAAGTATAAATTTAAAAAAATGTTAAAAATAAATTTAAAAAGTTTTAGAAAATTTTTCAAAGGGAAAAGCCCCAAAAAATTTCTTAAAAATAATTTCTTAAGATAACTTCAAAATGAGTTTTAATTCTTTGGTGATTGGAAATTATAAGGAATAAGATAATAATTTAAAAAGAAATGTATTAATAAACCCAATAATGGGGTGAAAAAAAAAAGTGAAAAAAAGGGAAAAATTGGTAAGCCTTTTTAAAATAAAATATTTTTTTTTTTTATTTTAAAAAATTATAATTTTAAATTAAAAATTATTATTAAAAAATTATTAAAAAAATTAAAGGTTTTATTTTAATTTTTTAAAAATTTTATTATTATTTTAAAATTTTTATTTATATTATTTTAATTAAATTTTTTTTATTTTTTTTTTTTAAAAAAAAATCTATTATATCTGTAATAATAACAATAATAATAAAAAGTATAAGTATAAAATAATAATGCTGTGGTTATAATATTGATTAGTATTTTTTATTGTTTTATATCATTATTATTTTGTACTGTATATAATTTCAAAAAAATTTTATAACAGTAATAATTTCAGTAATAACGATACTAATTAAAAAAAGATAAATAATTTTTATAAAAACGTTTTATTGATTATTTTTGTAACATTTTTATTGTTGTGGTATTGATTTTTGCAAAAAAAAATACTATAACTCCAATAATTGCAATAAAAATGATAAAAATTGCAATAAAGAAGATAAAAAATTTCAATAAAGATGATAATGATGATGATAAATGAAATTTATAATGAGATGATAAATAATAATGATATAATCATGATAAAAATGATTAATAAAGGGAATGTGTCCAAAAATTAAAAAAGGTATAAGAAAAACTTCCCAAAATCGAAAAAAAGGGGAAAAATTTGCGAAATATAGCCTTTTGAGAGTTACCCAAAAAGACGTTTTTTTTGATTTTGGTGATTTCGGCAAAATTTTTAGGGGAATATGATAAAATTTCAGAATTGATTTAAAATAACAATAATGATGATAAAAATGAAATAAAAAGAATTTTTTAAAATTTGAAAATTATAAAATTATTTTTTTTTAAATTTTTATTATTTTAAAATTTTTTATTATTTTATTATTTATTATTTTATTTTAATTTATATTATCTTAATTTTAGTATTATTTCCAAAAAAAATATTTATCGTAAAATAACAATAATAATAATAAGTAAATTAATAATAATAATGCTAGTGGGTTTTAATATTGTATTAGTATTTTATTTTTATTATTATCATTTTTTTATTTTTCTGGAGTTTAAATTTCAAAATATTTTTTAAAAAGTAAATTACAGTAAAACGTACTAATAAGATAAAGTAAAATAATTATTTTAAAAAAGTATTTTTGTTATTATTATTGTTATTATTTTTTTGTTGGGTTATTTGTATTATTCAAAAATATATATAAACTCCAAAATTTCAATAAAAAGATAACAATTGCAAAAATGATGATAAAAATTCAAAAAATTTAAAGATAATAAAGATGATTGATGATAAGATGATGATAACATAAAAATGGAAAAACATGATGGGTGAAATAAAGGAATTGGTCCATATATAAAATAAAAAAGTATAAGAAAAACTTCCCAAAAGTCGAAAAAAGCGGCAAAATCAGCGAAATATGCCTTTTTAGAGATACTCCAAAAAACGTTTTTTCATTTTTTGGTGTTTTTGGGAATATTTGGGTAATAAGTAATAATTACCAGAAAAGTATTAATCAAACAATAATGATATAAAAAAGAGATAAGAGAATTTGTAAATTGAATATTTTTAAAAAAATTTTATTATTATTATTATTATTTTTTTATTATTATTTTTTATTTTTTATTTAAAATTTTTTATTTATTTTTTTTTAAATATTATTTATAAGAAAGGGGAAAAAATTTTAAAATTTAAAAAAAACTTTTAATTTTAAAAAAATAAATAAAAATTTTCATGGGTTATAATTTTATTTGTTATTATTTTAAATCATTTATTATTTACTGTATATAATTTCAAAAATAATATTTAAAAAAAGTAAAATTTTTCATAATAAGTAAATTGAAATGATAAAAATATTTAAAAAATGTATTATTTTTTTTTATTTTTAACCTTTTATTATTGGTTTTTGTAATTGAAAAAAAAACAAAACCCCCTATTGCAAAAAAAATTTAACCTTGCAATAATGATAAAAAATTCAAAAATAAAATTATAAATTATAAAAAAATTATAACATAAAAAATGGTGAAACGATAATATGAAATAAGGGAAAATTTGCCAAAAAATAAAAAGGGTTAAAAAAAAATTTCCCCAAAAGTCGAAAAGGGCAAAACTAAAAAATTATTTGAAATTTTCCCAAAATATTTTTTTTTCTTTGGGGATTTCCAATTATTGGGTTTTAAAAAAATGACATTTAATCCCAAAAATTTTATTAAATAAAAATAAATATGAAAAAGGAAATAAAAGAATTTTGAAACTTTAATATTATTAAATATTATTATTTTAATATTATTTTTTTATTTTTTATTATTATTATTATATTATTTTAAAATTATTTTTTTTGTTTTTTTTTATTGTATATTTTAAATTTTTTAGTATATTCCCAAAAAATTATTTTAACGTAAAAATTAAAAATAATAAATAATAATTAAGTATAATAATAATAAAATTTTGGGGGTTTTTTTTTATTATTATTAGTTTTATATTTATTTTTTGATTAGTATAATTGCAAAAAAAATTATTTTAACTAATTCATAATAAGATACAATTAATAATGTATAAATTAATTAAAATAAATGTTTTAATTTTTATATTTGTTATACATTATTATTGTTTGGTTATAGTTATTCAAAAATATTATATAACCCCCAAAAAGAAAATAAATGAAACCAATTGCAAATGTTAATAATTCAAAATGAGTTTTTGATTTTTTGGGTAATTAGTAATATGATAATATGAGGATAACAAAAAAATGAGAAATAGATAAGAGAGATAAAAAATTTTAATTTAATATAAAAAGTATAAAAAAACATCCAAAAAAATCAAAAAAGGGGGAAAAACTCAAATAGTTTTAATATATAAAATGAGTTTTTTGATTTTTTGGGATTTCCCAATTTTTAGGGGAATAATGAAATTATACCAATTTGTATTAATCATAACAATAATGATGATAAAAGTGAGAATAAAGAGAATTTTGATAACATTTGAATTATTATATTATTATTATTATTATTATTATTATTTTTATTATATTATTATTATTATTATTATTTTATTATATTATTATTATATTATCTTAATTATTAGTATTATTGCCAAAAAATCTATTATACTGTAATAATAACAATAATAAAATAAGTAAAGTATAATAAAATAATGCTAGTGGTTATAATATTGTTATTAGTATTATTATTGTTATTATTATCATTATTATTATTTGTACTGGTAGTATAATTGCAAAAAATAATTATTATAACAGTAATAATTACAGTAATAACGATACTAATTAAGATAATGATATAAATAATATTATAAAATCGTTATTATTGTTATTATATTGTTATTACTATATTATTGTTGTGGTATTAGTATATTGCAAAAATATATACTATAACTCAATAATTGCAATAATAATGATAACATTGCAATAATGATGATAATAATGCAATAATGATGATAATGATGATGATAATGATGATAATGATGATAATCATGATAATGATGAGGATAATAACAGGAATTGTGTCCATATATAATATAAAAAAGGTATAAGAAAAACATTCCCAAAAGTCGAAAAAGCGGCAAAATCTAGCGAAATATAGCCTTTTGAGAGTATACTCCAAAATGACGTTTTTTCGATTTCTTTGTGATTTTCGGCAATTATTAGGGTAATAATGATAATAATTACCAGAATTGTTATTAATCATAACAATATGATGATAAAAGTGAGAATAAAGAGAATTTTGATAACATTTGAATATTATTAAAATTATTATATTATTATTATTATTATTATTTTATTAATTATTATTATTATTATATTATTATTATTATTAATTATTATATTATTATATTATTACTATTATCTTAATTATAGTATTATTGCCAAAAAATCTATATAACTGTAATAATAACAATAATAATAATAAGTATAAGTATAATAATAATATGTAGGGTATAAATTGTATTATATTATTGTTATTTATTCATTATTATATTTGTACTGGTAGTATAATTGCAAAAATAATTTTTATAACAGTAATAATTACAGAATAACGATACTAATCAAGTAATGTATAAATAATTATTTTAAAATCGTTATTTTTGTTTTTTATTATTTTTATTTCTATATTTTTGGGTTTTGGTTTTTGGATTATTTTTCCCCCAAAAAAATATACTATAAACCCCAATAAAATTTCCCAAAAATAATGATAAAAAAATTGCAAAATGATGATAAAAATTGCAATAATGATGTAATGATGATGGGTAATGATGAAAGATGATAAAAGATGATGAAAAACCCATAATAAAAGATGATAATCATTTATAAGGGTGATTTATAAAAAGGAATTGTTTTCCATATATAATATAAAAAAAAGGTATAAGAAAAACCCTTCCCAAAAAATTTGAAAAAGCGGGGAAAATCTTTGCGAAATATAGCCTTTTTAGAGTATACTCCAAAAGACTTTTTTTTTTGATTTCTTTGGTTTAATTTCGGGCAAAATTTTTAGGGTTTAAAAATGATAAAAAAAATTTCCAGAATTGTATTAAAACAAACAAAATGATGAATTTAAAAAAAGAGAATAAAGAGAATTTGTAAAGGAAAATTTTAAAAATTTTTATTATTTTTATTTTATTATTTTTATTATTATCTTTTTTATTATTATTTAATTTTTATTATTATTATTATTAATTTTTATTATTAATATTTTTTAAATTTTTATTTTTTGCCCCAAAAAAAACTATTATAACTGTAATTAAAAAAACAATTTAAAAATTAATAAGTTTTAATAAAAAATAATAATAAAGTAGTGGTTTAAATATTGTTTTTTAGTATTAATTGTTATTTTTATCATTTTTATTTTTGTACTGGAGTATAATTGCAAAAATAATTTTTTAAAAAAAGTAATAATTTCGTAATAACGATTTTCAATTAAAATAATTTTAAAATAATTATTATAAAAAACGTTTTTTTATTTTTATTATTTTGTTATTATATTATTAAATTTTTTGGTATTTGATTAATTTCAAAAAAAAAATTTTTTATACTATAACTCCCAAAAATTGCAATTTAAAAATGATAAAAAATTGCAATAAGGTGATAATAATTGCAATAATGATGATAATGATGATGATAATGAGATAATGATGATAAAGTGAGAAAAGTAAAATGATGATAAAACATGATAAGATGATGATAATAAAGGAATTGTGTCCATTATAATATAAAAAAGGGGATAAGGAAAAAAAATTCCCCCAAAAACGAAAAAACGGCAAAATCTTAGGGAAATATAGGGCCCTTTTTAGGGGTATCTCCAAAAAGACGTTTTTCGAATTTTTTTTGGGGATTTTGGCAATTTTTAGGGGGAAAAAGATAATAATTTCCAGGGAAATTTTATTTAAACATAACAAAAAAGATTTATAAAAGTGAGGGAAATTTAAAAAGAATTTTGGTAAATTTGAATATTATTAAAATTTTATTTTATATTTTTATTATTATTATTTTATTATATTTATATTTATTATTATTATTTTTATTATTTTATTATTTTTATTATTATCTTAAATTTTTAGTTTTTTATTTCCAAAAAATCTATAAAAAGTAAAATAAAAAAAATAATAAAAAGTTAAAAATTTAAAAAAATAAAGGGTGGGTAAATATTGTTATTTGATTATTTATTTATTATAAAATTTATTATTTTTACCGGTAGGGATAATTGGGAAAAAAAAATTATAACAGTAAAAAATTTTCAGTAATAAACGGGTTTCTAATTAAGATAAGTATAAAAAAATTATTATAAAAACGTTTTATTGTTTATTAAAATTTTACCCCACTATTAAATTTTTGTTTTGGTTATTTGTATTATTTCAAAAATATATATCTAAAACACCCAAAAAATTGCAATAATAATGGAAAAAAATTGAAAAAATGATGATTAAAAATTGCAATAATGATGATAATGATGATGATAATGTGATAATGATGATAATGATGATTGATAAAAGATTTAAAAATGATGATAATCATGATAAGATGGATAAAAAGGAATTGTGTCCATATATAATATAAAAAAGGGATAAGAAAAAAAAAATTCCCAAAAATCGAAAAAACGGCAAAATCTACAAATATTTGCCTTTTTGGGGTATACTCCCAAAAAGACGTTTTTTCGATTTCTTTGGGTGATTTTGCAATTATTAGGGGAATAATGATAAAAATTTTCCGGGAATTTTATTTAATCAAAAAATAATGATGTAAAAAATGAGGAAAAAAAAGAGAAATTTTTTAAAAATTTGAATATTATTAAATTTATTATTATATTATTATTATTATTATTATTATTTTATTATTTTTTATTATTATTTTATTTTAAATTTTTATTATTATTTTTTAAATATAATTTTTTAATTTCCAATAAAATCTATTATTAACGTAATTAAAAAAATAATAATTTAAAAAGTATAAGGGGGAATAAAAATAAAGCTAGGGTTATAATAAAGGGGAAGATATTTTGTTTTTATTATCATTATTTTTATTTGTATGGAGTAAATTGCCCAAAAAAAAATTTATAAAACGTAATAATTAAAGTAATAACGATACTAAAAGATTTAAAGTATAAATTTAAATTTTTATAAAAAACGTTTTTATTGGTTTTTATTATTGTTTTTTATATTTTTTGTTTTGGGGGTTTTTAGTATTATTGCAAAAAATTTTTATATAACTCCAATTGCAAAAAATAATGATAACAATTGCCCAAAAAATGAATTTATTTAAAAATTGAAAAAATGATGGGTAATGATGATGATAATGAGATTTAAAGTGATAATGTGATGATAAAAATAATAATGATGATAATATGATAAAGATGATGATAATAAAGGGAAATTTTGGGGCCATAATAATATAAAAAAGGGATAAGAAAAAAAATTCCCCAAAAATCGAAAAAAAAGGCAAAATCTAGCGGAAAAAATAGCCTTTTGGGGAGTATTTTCCAAAAAGACGTTTTTTCGATTTCTTTGGTGATTTTGGGAATTTTATTTTGGGTAATAAAGATAATAATTTCCAGAATTGTAATTTAATTAACAATTAATTTATATAAAAATGAGAATAAAGAGAATTTTGGAAAAAAAATGTGAATTATTACTTATTATTATTATTATTATTATTTTTATTATTATTTTTATTTATTATTATTTATTATTATTTTATTATTAATTATTAATTTTCTTAATTATTAGTATTTTTTGCCAAAAAAAAACTATTTTTTAACGTTTAATTTTTTAAAAAAAAAAAATAAGGATAAGGATAATAATAATAATTTCTAGGGTTATAATATTGTTATTAGTATTATTTTTGTTATTTTTTATCCCTTATTATTATTTTAGGGAGTATAAATTTCAAAAAAAATTAATTTTAACAGTAATAATTACAGTAATAACGTAATAATTTAAAATAAAGTTTTAAAAAAATTATTATAAAAAAACGTTATTTTTTCTTTTTTATTATTTTTATTTCTATTATTATTGTGTGGTTTTAGTATTTTTGCAAAAATAATTTTAAAATTTTAAAATCCCAAAAATTGCAATAATAATATAACAAAATTGCAATAATGATTATAAAAATTCAAAATGAGATAATGATGATGATAATGTGAAAAGATGTAATTGATGATAACGATTTAATTTTAAAGATGATAACATGATAAGATGATGAAAAAAGGAATTGGTTTTCCATATATAATAAAAAAAGGGATAAGAAAAAAAATTCCCAAAAAATCGAAAAAGCGGGGAAAAAACTGCGGGAAAAATAGCCTTTTTTAGAGTATACCCAAAATTTACGTTTTTTTTGATTCTTTTTGGGGATTTTGGGAAAATTTTTGGGTTAAAAAAGATTAATAAATTTCCAGAATTTTATTAATTTATAACAAAATGAGGGTAAAAATGAGAAAAAAGAGAATTTTTGAAAAAAAATTTTAATTTTTATTATTTATTTTTATATTATTATTATTATTATTATTTTTATTTATTATTATTATTTTTATTTATTATTATTAATTTATTATCTTAATTATTAGGATTATTTCCAAAAAATCATTATAACTGTAATATAACAATAAAAAATAAAAAGTATAAGTATAATAAAATTGCTAGTGGTTTTTAATATTTTTATTAGTATATTTTTGTTTTTATTATCATTATTATTTTTTGTTTCTGGTGTATAATGCAAAAAAAATTATTTTACAGAATAAATTTCAGTAATAAAAGATAAATAAATTTAAAATAATTATAAATAAATTATAAAATCGTTATTATTTTATTTTTTATTTATTTTCCATTTTATTCCTTGTGGGTTTTTAGTAATTTTTGAAAAAAAAATAAAATAAATCAATAATTGCCCCAAAAATAATATAACAATTGCAAAAAATGATGATAATAATTGGAATAATGATTGATAATGAGATAAAGATGATAAAGATGATGATAACGATAATAATGTGGGAAAACATGATAAAGAGATGATAATAAAGGAAATTTTTTTGTCCTATATAATTAAAAAAGGTTTTAAGAAAAAAATTCCCAAAAGTCGAAAAAAAAAGGCAAAAAACTAGCAAAAATAGCCTTTTTAGAGTATACTCCAAAATGACGTTTTTTTGATTTCTTTGGTGATTCGGCAATTATTAGGGAATAAAAGATAATAATTTCCAAAAAATTGGTATTAATTTATAACAATTAATGATTATAAAAGTGAGAATTAAAAAAGAATTTTGTAACATTGAAATTTTTAAAATTTTTATTAATTTTTATTATTATTTTTATTATTATTTAAATTTTTATTATTTATTTATATTTTTTTATTATTTTTTTATTTTCATTTTAATTATTAGATTTTTGCCAAAAAATCTATTTATAACTTAATTTTTAACAATAATTTAAAAAAAGTATAAGTATAATTTAAAAATAAAGCTAGTGGGTTTTAATTTGGTTTTTTAGTATTTTTATTGTTATTATTATCATTTTTATTATTGTACTGGGAGATAAATTTCAAAAATAAATTTAACAGTAATAATTCAGTTTAAAAAACGATACTAATTAAGATAAAGTATAAAAAATTAAATTTTAAAATCGTTTTTTTATTTTGGGATTATTATTGTTTTTCTAAATTATTATTT
>NW_023657801.1:82500-85000 GCF_015228065.2 Penaeus monodon
TAGTATATATTATGAAATTAATATAATATTATTATATATTATAACTTATATCTATATTGATAATATTAATATGATATATATATGTAGTATATAATATAATCATGTAACGTAATATATATTAAATATGATAATGATATAATAAAGAAGCATATATATATATAATGTATATAAAATTTATATAATCTATATATAATATATCTAGATATACTTTGGAAATATATATTTCGATTAATTATATATTCAATAATAGGTAATATAGAATTATTAGATAATGATATAAAATAATATATGAAATAATGTATGTATACTGATTATTGATATTATATTGTAATTATTATTAGTATATTTTAGATTATTTTATTAGTATATATATAGTATAATATATATATTATTATTATCATATTAGATTATGCAATAAAATATATTATAATATATAATATATATAATATATAAATATATATATATATCATATAGATATATTATCCTCTACATATATACTCTATTCATATATATATCATATATATATAATCTCATATGTATAAATATCATATATATATAATATATTGGTATATAATATAATCTACATCCTATATATATGAACTCTATATCCTATAATCTCCTATATATATATATATAATATTATCGTCTATCTCTAAAATCTATATAGTATCATAGATATATATGTATCTATATATATAAATTATACATCATTAAATATATATAACATTCATATCTATACTATACTCCATACTAATCATATATATATATATAATATATATACTCTATATATATATATAAGGTATCTATATATACTATCTCAGATCGATATATATCTATATCTATTTATATCATATATATATATCTATATAGATATCTAATCTCTCTATAACTATATATCTACATATAAATATCTAGATATAGATATCTCTATCTATAGTATATTATCTATAGTATATATAGATACATATCATCTATATAATATATATATATATATCTATATCTATCTTATATAATATATATCTCTATAATATCTATGTATCTATAATATATAATATTATATACTATATATCTACTATAATATATATATCTATATATATATATATATATGATCTATATATATCTATCAATATATATATATATATATATATCTATTATATATCTATCATATATTATCTATCATCATAGCAATGTATATATGTATATATATATATATACTAGCCTATATATAATCTCTATATATATCTCTATATATATATCTCTCTATATATAATATATATATATATATATATATATACCCACACTTCTATATCTCTATCTCTTCTCTCTACTAAAATATATATATAACATATCTTTAATATCTCTATAAATATAATCCATCTATATATCTAGATATATACATATATATATATATCATATATAATTAGATATCATATATCTCTCTAGATATACATATATATATTATCTATCTATTATACCTATATATATATATATCTATATAGATATAGTCATAATCTCTCTCATATATATGTATATATATAATATATATCTAATATATACATATATATATATATCTCTATATGTATATATAATATATTATATATCAATATCTATTCTATATATATCTCTATACTATATATTCTATCTCTGTTATAGATAATATACCATTTACTCTATATATATATAATATATCTATATATATAGATCGATATATCTATATCGTTATCTACTTAATATATATATAGATATCTATATATCATATATAATATAGTATATATATTATATATATATATCTATATCTATATATCTCATATCGCTCTCTTCCTCTCTCTATATACCATATACACTATACTCTCTCTCTCTATATATCTCTCTATCTATACTATATCTCTCTATCTCTCTATCTCATAATACTATCTATCTCTATATATATATCGATACTCTATATATCTCTACATTATCCTATCTATATATATTATATATGTAATACTCTCTCTCTAATCTATAGACTCTCATCTCTATCTATCTATCTCTATCTATATATATATCTATACATAACTCTCTCTCTATATCTCATATATCTCTATTCTCTATAATATATCTCTGGTACCTATATAATTATACATCTCCCCTCTCTCTCTCGTTATATATTCCTCTATCTATCTACTCTCATAGTATATATATATATATATATATATAATCTATATATCTATATCTATTCTCTACTGTCCTCTATCTTATCATATATATATTATCTCTCTATCTCTATATATATATATATATATATTCTCCCCTATCATCTAATATCTATAATCTCATCTCTATCTCTAGCTCTATCTCTCTATCACATCTATCTGTCTCTACTTAAATCTATATCTAATATCTATCTGCTCTCTATCTCTCTTATATCACCTATATATCTCTCTCCTTACTCATCTATATATATATACTCTATATCATCTCTCGCTCTACTAAATCTAATATATATATAATATATCTATCT
>NW_023657802.1:0-5000 GCF_015228065.2 Penaeus monodon
TGTGTGTGTGTTTGGTGGTTGTGTTTTTGTGTGTGTGTGGGGTTGTGGTGGGGTTTTTGGTGGGGTTTTTTGTGTTGTGTGTGTGTTTAATCTCTGAAATGATGAACATCCAATAATTTAATCGGGATTTAGTATTTGCTTTAAATAAGGGGAAATTTTTGAGCACCCAAAAAACAATTCCATTGACGGCACCAAAAAACATTACTAGAACTTTTTTTTAAGATACTAAGGGTTGATGAAATGCTTTTTTTTTTTGTCTTTTTTTTTCTCCCATTATATAATCTAGAACATAAAAATGACTCAAGCTGCACCCACCTTTTATTTAATACTGACTCAATTTTGATCAAATCTGGAGGGAACCTCGCTGTTTGAAACCCTTGGGTGTATTTGGATTTTAGGTTCGTAGTTTATTTTGTTGTTGTAGTGTTTATTTTTTTTTTCATAATTCAAAAAAATAACTGTATTACTACACCTACCCTACTTCTCTGTGTAAAGGGCTCCTGAAATCCTTCCTCTCGATATATATTTTAATATATTATATATATATATATATATATATATAATATATATATATATAATATGTCTTCTGTCGTATGTTTATTGTATTATGTGTGTGTGTGTTGGGTTTTTGTGGGTGGCCTGTACTTTTTTGAATGTGTATATATAAAAAAATTTTAACACATTATACCTCATTCACAAACCCACACTATATATAATATACACATTATATATAACCACTAAATTAATTATATACAAATTATATAATTATATATATAATATTTATATAATATATAATATATTACACTTTTTTTTTTTTTTTTTTTTTTTTTTAGGGTTGTGCAAGAAAAGACACCCCCCCCACACACACACACACACACACACACACACAAAACCCAACACACAACACCACACACACCCACACGCACACACACACCCCAAACCCACATAACACACGCTGCCCCTCCACCACACACCACACCACACACCACACACACACACCACACACCACACACCACACACCCACACACCACAAAACACCCCAACACACACCACATATATATTATATAATTATATATATATTTTAATATTATTTAAATTATTATATTTTTTATATTTTTTATTTCTATATTTAAAATATTTTTTTTTTAATTTTTATTATTTATATATTCATTTTATATCAAACCCAACTGCCCGATGTCAAGGGGTTGTCACGGGACTCCGACCCTCATGGTCCCGAGTTCAATTCCCCCCCGGGGCAGTCGTAAAAATGCCTACCTCTACGTTCGTTGGTCTGATCTCATGGCGAGAAAAAGACAATCGCCTAAATCAAACGCAGGGGTCGTAGGGGGAAATACCGCCGTGGGACAGGTGTTAAACGCGCCGACCGCGGTTGATTGAAAGGCATCCCAAAATCAAAGGGCGGAATGCCAATATCCTCTCATATAAGAATTGAGAGAAAAACCGTTTCCGCAGTGGAATAAAAGGTTTTTTAAAAAAAAAAAAAAAAAAAAAAAAAAAAAAAAAAAAAATATATATTATATATTAATATATTAATTTTATTATAATATATATTAATATGCACAAAAATATGTATTTAAAATAACTAATTTCTATTTGTATAAGATGATCGTAGATAGAGATATACAGATACTAAAAAATACTATAATATATTTATATGCTATATACATATATTATTAAAATATCATATAATAATTTATATTATATATTTATATTATATAATTATAAGTATATTTTATTAACCAATATATAAATAACACAGGATATTTTTATTTACACGCCCAAGGGAGTGTATGATACCCTTTTTCCCTTTGCATTATTCATTTTTATATATATATAAATTTATATTATATATATATATATATTTTATTTATAATATATATATATGTTGGTGTGTGTGGTTTTGTGTGTGGTGGTGTGTGTGTGTGTGTGTGTGTGTGGTGTGTTGTGTGTATAAACTCACTATACACAAATACACTTTCACACACACCACACACACACACACACACACACACACACACCACACACAAATTTATATATATATAATATATATATATATTTTATATATACATTCTATATATCTATTTTAAATATATATTTATATATATACAATACCACACATATAATTTAATATATATAAAATTATATATATATATATATATATATATATATATATATATATAACATTAGATGAAAAACAACAAAAATGCTAGGGCTGTGTATTGCGTATCAAGAACGTATATATATATATATATATATATATATATTCACACCCCCAACACACTCACCACACGCATATGTGTGTGGATGCATATATATAATTTTAATATTATATATAATTAAAATATATTTATTTTATTAATTTTTATACCTTATATATTTTTATATATTTAAATTATATATTATTTTAAATTTTTAATTATTAATTATATATATAAAAATATATATATATATTTTAATTTATATATTTTTATATATTATTATAAGTTTATTCCACTCAGGAAAAAGGCCTCTCTAAATTTCCTTTTTAAGGTTTTTTGGGCAGAAACCCACCTCGCTTGATTCGATGCCCTTCCTATTTAACCGGGGTTTCTGCGCAGAAACGCTTGTCCACGGGGTTCTTCTCCACGACACCTCGTTTATTTCTAAAGGGCGATATGTCGTTCTCTCGCCGTGAATAGACGGGAGGAATAGAGCGCGGTCTTTTTTTACGACTGCCGCGGCGGGGAATTGAGCTCGGGACCATGAGGGTCGGGTCCATTTTCCCAACCATGGGCCATCGCGGTAGTTTTACACACACACAAAGTGTGTGTGTGTGGTGTTTGGTGTGTGTGTGTGTGTGGTGTTGTGGTGTGTGTGTGTGTGTGCTGTGTTTTTGTGTGTGTGTTTATATTATACATAATATTGTGTGGGGGTTTGTGTGTGAAATTGTGCAAAAAATCTATACTATTTTATCTTTTTTTCTCTATCTATCTCAATAATATATATATATATTTTAAATTATATATAATTAATATATTATTATATATATATAATTATTATATTACGTATGTATGCACATTATTACTACATACTACAACATCATATATATAATAATTATATATTATATATTTTAATTTTTAATTATATCATATATATATATATTTAAATATATAAAATACGCTTGTGAAATTTTCTGTATTCTGTGCGCATTTGCGTGTTTGTTTTATACGATATAAATGCCCTACCCCTTCCTTATCTGCTTCGGTTCGCCCCTTTTTGTCAGATCCTCAGCCGGGTCACGGGTTTCATTTCCCAAATGTTATAAAAATTTTTCTGTGTTTCGTCCCCTTTTTCACAAGAGAGAACTGAAACGCGATCCCCCTTTCCCGCTCTTCGTCTGTGATCAGAAGAGGGGGAGTCCAAATCTTTCCCGGGCTTCGTGGTGTTGTTTTGCCTTGTTAAAAAGAAAAATAGAGTTCTAACGAAACGGGGTCAAAGGGTTTATGAATCGATGGATATTTTTTCCGGAGCAGTCATCAATCCGAGTTTAGTTTCGCGCTTCGGTGCTTCGGAGTTTCATATCCTGATAAAATTTGGGAAATTTTTGAATAAATCAGTAATTGAAAATCCAATTAAAGAAATGTAAAATGCATCAAGACTTTTTCCTCCACATGATACATTATATACAAGCAAAACAAAAACCAAAAAAAACATTAAATATTTAAATTTTATATTTTTATATATAATATTATATATTAATATATATATATTATATAATATATATATATATAATATTATCCCCGTAAATACAAAAAAGAAACATTTAGATCTTAAGTTATACAAAACGGCTGGTTTTTTTTCTTTTTGTCTTCTTATTTTTGTTGATATTCTCCTAACCTGAAAAATAAAACCCAAAAGTCAGAAATCTGTTCTACGTTATTAAAAATGAATCGTTTTTCCCTGCTAATGTAGTACAAATAAAAGCGAAGGGCGGGGCACACTTCTACGTCGAACGGGCGAGCGTATCATGAAGGGTAGGCTGGGGGGGGCAGGGAAGTAAGGGGGCAGAAAAAGGGGGGGAAAGGGAAGGAAGGAGGGAAGGGGGAAGTACAGGGGGGGGAAGAGGGGGATTGGGGGGGCAGAGGGGGGAGAAGGAGAAAGGAAGGGCAGAGGGGAAAACGAAAGGGGTGGAAAGATTGTAAATTTTGAGAGAGATAAATTTTGAAGCAAAAGGATACAGAAAAGGAAGGAGAGAGGGACGAAAGGATAGGCCAGGGGAAAGAGGGGGGGGACGGAGGGGAAGGCGGGGGAAAGGGGGGGAGGGGGAGTTGGGGGGAAGGGGGGGGAGGGGGGGCGATAAGAGGTTTTTAAACGAAAGGGGCCCCCGCCACGCCGGATGTCCCAACCAAAAGGGTGGGCCCGCTTACTGGTCCCGCCCCTTCCTCAACCCCTTCCCCCGGGCCCTCGCTGCCCGTCCTTGGACGGGGGCCTTTTGGGAATCCCACAGGAAACCTATTCTTGCGTGGGCCTCGACTGCTTTTTGGGCATTTCCTTTTAAAAGGGAAGTTCCCGTCCGGTTTCCTTTTTTGTTTATTTTTCTTTTTTGTTCTCTCTTTTACCCGTCTCTGTCCTCTCTTTTCGCTATATATTCTGTTTGTTTTTTTTGTTTTATTTTATTGTGCCCGGGGAAATTTGCGGAGCAAGATTACGATTACCCTTTCGACCCCTTTTTATTCTGCCACTGCCGACCCCCCTCCCCTCCTATACCTCTTCCTTCCTTCCCCTGCCTTTTTTTTTTACTTTCTTTCTCCCCCTTTTCACTCTTTTCTTTGTCTCCCCTTTCCATCGTTTCATGTTTTTTTTTCTATCTCTCTGCCTGCCTTTGTTTCTCCTCCTTTTTCCCTTTTTTCTGGCCCGTTTCTTTTTATTTTTTTTTCTTCTTATTTCCGTTTTTGCTATCTCGAATTCTCCCCCATTTCCTTTTTTTTTTTTAAAATTTT
>NW_023657802.1:10000-12500 GCF_015228065.2 Penaeus monodon
AGAAAAGGTGGAGAGGAAGAGTTTGGGGAAGGAAGGTGGAGAAGAAAAAGGTGAGGAGGAAGAGGGTGGGGAAAGGAAGAGGGGGAGAGGGAAAGGTAAAGAAGGAAGGGTGGGGAAGGAGGGGGTGGAAAGGAGGGGGTGGAGAAGGAAAGGGAAGAAGGGAAAAGGTGGGGAAGGAAGAGGTGGAAAGAAAAGTGGGGAAGGGAAAAGGAGAGAAGGAAGAGGTGGAGAAGGAAGGGGGGGAAAGAAAGGTGAGAAGGAGGATTTTGGGAAGGAAAGGTGGGGGGAAGAGGTAGAGAAGGAAAAGGTGGGAAAGGAAAAGGTGGGAAGAAAGAGGTGGAAAGGGAAAGGTGGAGAAAAAGAGGGGGTGGAGCTGAAGAGGAAACAAGGGGAGCTGGAGAAAAGGAAAAGAGGAAGTGGGGGTAAGAAGAAAAGGTAGAGGTGGAGAAAGGAGGATTGGGGCGAAAAGGGGAGGGGGTGGGAAGAGTGGAGAGATGGGGACTAGAAGAAGGAGTGAAGAATGCTTGATGGAGAAATGTAGAAGAAAAGAAGGGGATAAGGAGGTGGAAGATAAGGACAAGGGGGGAAAGAGGATCAAAAGGGGAAAAGGAAAATTGGAGAAGGGGGGGAGGAAGAGACAAAAAGAGGGAAAAAGCGAGGGAAAAGGAAAGGGAAAAGGAGGGGAAGACGAAAAAAAAAGGAAACGGGGAAAAGGAAAGGGGGAAAAGGAGGAGAGGACGAAAAAAAAAGGGGAAAAACGAGGGGAAAAGGGAAAGGAAGAGGTGGGAGGGGGAAGAAACCCCAAAACCCAGTGAAGGAGATGGATACGGGGAAAAACAGGAAAAGGAGGCCCCCAAAACCCACAGCGACCGACGTTGAAAGTTTCTTTTATAGCATTTTTTTATAACGAATAAAAAAAAGGGGAAAATTTTAATAATCGTAATAAGCGGGTTAGTAGATTAATTTAACATAATCATAGATGAACTATACTCCTTTTAACTCCTTTTGATATTTTTCACTACCGATACTCGCACACATATACACCATACCCACATACAACTCCTCTGTGTCAAAAGCATGTTTACACTTGAACTTTAACTTGCAAGAATAAAGTTTTATTCCCCCTTTTTTTCCAGTGTAATAAAAAGGGAAAAAAAAACGAAAAAACGTAAAAATCAAAATTTAATTTTTCAGAGACTTTAAATTTCAAAGAAAACATCTCATTATAAATTTCTTTCTTGACTGAATCCACTCAAGGGAACGGCCAAAAACCTTTTCATTTTTTATGTTATTTATTTTTTTTTCCATTTTTTTTTTTTAAATATAAAATTAATATCTGTTTTTCCCGCTTAGCGCTTTCTCTCTCTCTCTCTCTCCTCTCCTCTCTCTTCTCTCTCTTTCATTATGTTTTTTACTTATGTGTTTATTTGTTTGCTAATTTAATAATCAGGTAAAGTTTTACTATTTTTTGAAAAAATTTCACTCTTTTTTGATTTATTTTACATACTTCATACTACACACAACAAAAACACACACGCACGCACACCCCACACACACACCATGCACACACACCAGCACGCACGCAGCACACACCACACACAAACACACACCACACACACACACAACACACACACACACACCCACCACACACACACACAACCCCAAAACACACACACACACATATATATATTTTTAATATATATATAATATTATAATATATATTATATATATATACATAATACATATGTACAACCACCACACACCCCCCAAAACACAACACACCACACAAACCCCACAACACACACACCCCACAATATTATATATATATATATATATTATTATTATATATATATATGTATATACATAATACATATGTAAACACACAACACACGCACACACACAAACAAAACACAAACACACACAACACACAAAACACAAACACACACCAACAAAACACACACCCACACCCCAACACCACACACACCACCCACATATATAATATAATAATAATATAATATATAATATATATATATATTTATAGTATATAAAATATCATATGTCACCACACACACCAGAACCCCCACCCCCAAAACCACACCAAAACAACACCACAACCCACATATATATTATATATAATTATTATATATAATTATTAAAATATATATTTAAAAATAAAAAATATATATATTACTTTTTATACAAACATATATATTTATATATATAAAATAATATATATATATTTTATTATTATATACATATTATACAACCACACACACACACACACACACACACACACACACACACACACACACAACACACCCCACAACACACCAAAATATTTTTTAATTATATAATTAAAATATATATATATAATATATAATATATATATATTTTTATATTTGTATATATATATATATATTATATATATATATATATATATATGTATTAATTTATTAATATATATATATAAAATTTTATATATTGGTTGGTGTGTGTGTGC
>NW_023657802.1:17500-22500 GCF_015228065.2 Penaeus monodon
CAGAGCCTGCAGACCAGGAGTTCGTCAGAGCAGGTATTAACCCACCCCATGATGTAGGGGAAGGCGCCCCTGCCGGGACGCCCGTAGATCCAGTTAACTCCAGGAGCTCGTCAGCGCAGGTATCAGCTGCCCTAGATACCAAAGAGGACGCCGCCTGCCCGGACGCCCGTAGATCCAGACACACACACACATGTGCATGTGTGTGTGTGTGTGTATGTGTGTTTGTGTATGTATATATATATATATATATATATATTATATTATATATATATATATATATATGTCTGTGTGTGTGGTGTCTGTGTTTGTGTGGCCGCATCCACCCTTCGCTTCCACCTCGAGGGTTCCCCCATGTCGAGTCTCCAGGCAGGCCTTTGCCCATCTCTAATTCCTTGCGACAGGTCTCATTGAGCTGCCAAGCCATGACCTCCTGCGTTGTCCCACAGGCCTCCTCCACCCAGCGTTGTCTCGCAAAGAGACAACCTGATGGGCAGGGTCATCAACAGGGAAACGAGCTAGGTGCCCATATAGCCGATTTGGGTGATCCTGGATTATGCAAGTAACAGGTCCCATGCCGTCTCACGGTGTACCGTGGGTTTTGGACACGTGGTCCTGCCACTGTACCCCATGATCCAGAAAAGGGGACTTGTTACAAAAGGCATCAAGACACTGGATAGCGTCCAGGTTTTCGTTTCCCATAGAGAAAACCTGGCAGTATAAAGGGCCCTTGAAGACACGTAACTTGGTCCTTCTGTATAGGTATGACATCTCCAAATGCTCTTGTTGATCGAGTTCATGGCTCCTGTTGACAGACCAATCTGTCTATTGACTTCTTGGTCTGACAGCCCAGAGATATGGACTATGCTACCAAGGAAATGTAAAACTCTCTGTAACTTCAACGTCCTCTCTGCATGCATGGATCAACTGAACGGGTTCCCCTAACAGGCCCCCAAAGTCCTGAATCTTGGTCTTGGTCCGAAATCTTTCTAGGCCTAAGGGCTTTGCCTCATTACTGAATGCATCAAGAGCCGCCACCAGTGATTCCAAGGATTCAGATAGGATAGCAACATCATGGGCAAAGTCAAGGTCTGAGACCTTTATATTGCCTAGTGTTGCTCCACACTGACTTTAGCAAGTAGCTCTGCCCATTATCCATCCATACAGGGTTGAAAAGTGTTGGTGCAAGGACACAGCCTTGCCTCCCCCCTAAATTTAAAACAGGGAAGAAGATTGGCAGAACCCCCACCCACTTTACAGCCTTTCAGTACCAGTATAAAGGCTTGCTATTAGGCCAATAATCTGCTTTGGGATTCCCCTGAGTCTCAGGATCTCCCATAGCGATTCATGATGCACCGAGTCAAATGCCTTCTTGAGGTCAATGTAGGTTGCATGCAACCACGCCCAAACTCACTATGGCATTCCACAATTACTCGAAGTACGGTATTTTTTTTATTTGTGGACTTGCTAGGAGTGAATCCAGACTGCTCTGGTCTCTGATGCCTCAGTAGTTGGTCGGGGATCCATTTCAGAAGAATGTGGGCGAAAACTTTGTCTGGTATGCTGGTAGTGTAATGCCATGGTAGTTGCTACAATCCCAACGACCCCCTTTTCCCCTTCCAGAGAGAGATGACCAGGGCCCCTCAACAGGTCAGGGGGAATGGTACCAGACTGCCAGATGGCAGTCAAGACTGTATGCAGTCACCCCAGCCTTTAGAAGTTCAGCAGGATATCACATATGCCTGTAGCTTTCCCCTCTTCAGCTTGGAAATCGTCATCCTAACCTTCGTTAGGGTAGGAGGTTCCTCGTGATGGGTGGGTCCAACACAGGTATTGTGACTCGCTTGTATCCAAGCAAACTGTTGGAGGTCTACCTGGTACAACTGCTCAAAATACTCAGCCCGACGTTCACGAACCTCAACATGTGCTCAGATGATCCGTCCATTTGCTGAACGGGACTGCAGTCATCTGCGAGGAGGGTTTAGACTTCAGCTTTCTCAGGGCTTGGTAGCAGGGCGAAGTCGTTTACCAAAAAATGGCCTTCAAAACCCCCTCAGCAAGATTCCTGATGCTGTTCCTTGTCCTTTCTCATGTCTCCAGGGAGATGGATTTCTGCCTTGCCCTCGGGTGTATGCCAATGGACACCTGGCTGCATCAAGTTTTTTGCACTTGAAGAACTCCCACAGAGCAACTTGGTCCGTCAGGTTGTCAGGTTCTGTGAATTTGGTCAGAGACTTTCCATGGTGAACCCACGGGCACACTCCTCCTCCTAGTCTGTCCAAGTGAAACACCCTTTGAGTGCCATTGAGGGACGGGTAGTTTTGAAGTGGACCCGTAGGGTAGCCACAACTTGCCTATGATCAGTGCCACAGAACCGGCACTCCGGTAAACTTCTGCAGTCCTGGAGGATCCTCCATCACGTGCTAACAAGAAAGTGGTCGGTCTCCTTGGGCCCCTGTACCTGTAAACGCAGTTTAACGATGTGGGGTTTGGGGCGCTGGTACCAGGAGCCAGAGATCCTCATTCTCTGGGACTAGCAAAGTCCCGAAAAGGGGAAGGCTGTTCTCGCTGCTGGGATCAGTTTCCCGAGCCATGTGGGCTGACAGACATCTCATAGCCAGCTTGGCCACATCCGGATACTGCAGTGAAGTCACTAGAACAATGCGAATATCTCACCAGGGGCAATTGTCTCCACAGATGCGAGTTTTGGGGTAGAACGCCTCTTCACATCGAGTTTACAAACATCAGGAGGAGCGTATACAGCAATAAAAGACATGAAGCCAAAGGCATGCTTAGTCTCAATACCAAAAATTACCCCCATCAACTGGTGTCACCTCTACTACCGAGGGGTGAAGTCAGCTGGAGATGGCTATGGCTACACCCTGGAGGTGGTGATCACTGCGGCCCGACCAGTAGTAGGTTTTACCCACCCACACTGATCGTGCCCCTACCAGGTCTTCTCACCTCTGAGAGGGCAGCCACGTCAACTCCCAGTCACCTCAATTCCCGCGATAGCAGAGGTAACCGCTCATCCTGCTGCAAGGACCGGATGTTCCAGGGGCCTACCCGGAAAGCTCGCCTGAGGGTTTAAACCCCCGGGCGGTTGCTCTGGGTGTACTCCTGCTGGCGCTGGCCCTAAATAAAGGGGGGTCAGCGGGATGTAGGGCCCCCGTCCGCCTGTGGGGTTCCCGAGGGCTTTGCCCCACAAGCTTCATGGTGGGTTGGCGCCTGCCAGGCACAGGAGAGACCCCAAATAACTCTCGTTCCCATCCTGCGCCCCGCATTTGCCCCCCACTGTGGGACCCACAGCCTGCTGTGTATAAATGTGTAATATATATATATATATATATATATATATTATATATATATATATATATATATATATATATATATATATATATATACATTAAAATATTTTATATATTTTATATATATATATATATACATATATATATAATATATTATAATATATATATATATATATATATATATACATATATATCGTGTGTATGTTTTGAGTGAGTGGTGTGTGTGTGTGTGTGTGTTGTGTGTGTGGTGTGTGTGTGTGTGTGTGGGGTGTGTGTGTGGGGGTGGGGTGTGTGTGTGTGCGCACGTGTGTGTGTGTGTGTGTATATCCATACTATATATATATATATATAATTATATAATATATATATATTATATATATATATATATATATGTATGTATGTATGTATTTTATATATGTAGATATATATACATATATGTATGTATGTATGTATACATGCATACATACATATATCTATCTTAATTTTATCTACTCTATCTATATACATATATATATATATATATATATGTATAATATATATATATATATATATATATATATATATATTATATATATATATTATATATATGTATACAAAAAAAAAAAAAAAAAAAAAAAAAAAAAAAAAAAAAAAAAATATATATAAAATTATATATATATATATATATATATATATATATATATATATATATTATATATATATATATGTACAGTATGTATATGTATATATATATATAATTTTATTATGTATATATATATATATTATCCTGATAAAAAAAGATTTACAAGTATCTACCAACTCATTATCCTCCCTTTCCTCATAACAGAAAAAGAAATGAGCATAGAAAATCAGCATACTTAGGAAACTTGTTCAAGAAACACTTCCGTTGGAAAATCATATAATATGAGCAAGTGAGATCAAGCCGCACGAAGTGAGGAAAGGCCCAAACACATGCGCATTCTTGGAAGAAAAAGGACAAAAAACAAACACGATTCTGTGACGTTTTAGCGCGTGGTGTATTTGTGAGAAGAAAATGTATGATGCAAGGAGAGGTGGGGGGGTGCTTGCATTAGTGTGTGTGTGTGGGGTTGTGTAGCAGAGAGGGGGGTGGGGTATATGATTTCCTGTGAGTGTGTATGTAGCAGAGAGAGTGGGGAAGGGGTATGATTTCCTGTGTGTATACTGTATGCGTCGATGGCGAGCGTGAGTTTCTCTCATCGAAGTCCTCCAGTAATCCATATGTACTAGGTGTTTGTTGTATACTGTATATGCATCTACGTCTTTTTATCTAAGCTTATAGAGAAAGAGAAAGAGAAAACGAGAGAGAGAGAGAGAGAGAAGAGAGAGAGAGAGAGAAGAGAGAGAGGAGAAGAGGAGAGAGAGAAAAGAGAGGGGAGAGAGAGAGGAGAAGGAGAGAGGAGAGAGAGAGAGAGGCATACAGCCTGATACAGGCACCAGAATACAAACACCAGATACACCGACAGACAGAAAGAGAAACAGAGGCAGAAGGAGGGGGAAAGACAGAGAAGGTTCTAAAAAAAAACAATATATTTAGTAACAACAAAAGTTTCCCACGGGCTCTGTAGCCAATCTGTGAAATTACTAGAAGTGCTTCTTCTACTTACGGCAACTTAGTGGTATTGTTATGAATGTGGTTTTCATCCTCTGTTATATGTGGACTTTCTGTTGTATGTG
>NW_023657803.1:2500-26317 GCF_015228065.2 Penaeus monodon
TATATATATATCATATATATATATATTTATGCCATCAACGATGCGATGTTTGACGAACTACTTCGACTTGTGTGTGTGGTGTGTGTGTGTGTGTGCACCTGAATATGTCTGTATGTGTTTTGTATTATATATACATATATATATATATATATATATATATATATATATATTATATATATATGTATATATATATATATATATATATATATATATAATATATATATATATATGTATATACACAAATGTATATTATATATATAATTATATATATAATATGTTATTATATACATACACTAATATGTATATTACATATATACATATATATATTCATATATGTATATATGTATATATGTATATATACATATATATGTATATATAAGTATATATGTATATAAATTTATTATAAACATACAATATATGTATATATACACATATATTCATCATCATTTAACGGTAGGTTCATGTCTGAGCCGCCGTGGTCACAGCATGATACTCAATTGCAGCCTTCACGTTGTGATGCTCTTGGAGTGAGTACGTGGTAGGGTCCCAGTTCCTTTCCACGGAGAGTGCCGGTGTTACTTTTTAGGTAACATTCTCTCTTATTTTATCCGGGCTTGGGACCAGCACTGACTTGAGCTGGCTTGGCCACCCAGTGGCTAGGCAGGCAATCGAGGTGAAGTTCCTTGCCCAAGGGGGAAAAAAACGCGCGGTCGGGCCTCAAAACCCCCTCGAACTCAGTTCCCTTTCGTGCCCGTCCCCTTTCCACGTTTCTAACCATTTCGGCCCCCCGGGGCCCTTGACGATCATGTGCTTCCTATTTTTTTTGGCAATTTAGAGCGGTGGTTTCCCTTTCCTTTCCCCCCGGGGGTTTTTTTTACGAGGCCCCCATCTCTTTTTCCCCCGGGCCCTTTGATTTGGGGCTGATTTGGGTCCCCAGGGGCTAGGCGGGGGCAATCGAGGTAAATTTCCCTTGCCCAAGGGAAAACCCAACCGTCGGTCGGGGGACTCGAACCCTCGAACTCAGATTCCCGGGTCGGGGACAGTCTCGATCCGACGCCAAACCCCACTCGGCCACCCCCCGGCCTTGACGATCTTTGGTCTTCCTAAATTTGGGGGGGAAATTTAGACCCGGGGGTTTTTGCCATTGCCTTCCCCCCCGGTTTTTTTTTTTTTTTATCGGGGGCCCCCTTTTTCTTTTTCCCCGGGCCTGATTTGGCTGATTTGGGGCCCCCCGGGGCCCTAGAAGGCAATGGGGGTTAAAAAGTTCCTTGCCTAAGGGAAAAAAACCCCCGGGGGGTCGGTGACTGGGAACCCCCCAAAACTCAGTTTGGGGTTTTGGGTGACAGTTTTGAGCCCGGGACGTTTAAAAAACCTTTGGGGCCCAAACCCGGGGGCCCCTTTTTAAAACATATATACATACCTATATATATGTAGTATTTATGAAAATTATTTTATAAGTTCATTTATACAAAACATGGATGTGTATGTATATCATGATTTTTGGGGGAGTGTTCCTATAAAATTTAATATTATATATATTTTATATTATATATATAAAAATATATAATATTATATATATATATTATATTAATCACCTATACACATATGTGGGTGTGTGGGGAAAAAAAAGAGAGAGAGAGGAGGAAAAAAAGGGGGGAAGGCGGGGGCCGCCCAGAAGGGGGGGCAAAAAGCGAGGGGGAGAACGAGATTGGGGGGGAAAAAATAACAAAAGGATGGGTTAAAAAGGGGAAATAGATTATAAAATACTTATACAGAAAATTTTACAGATAGAAGATGTGTATTCATAGATGAAAAGGGAACTTGGGAAAAGTTTTTATGGGCGTGTGGGGAAAAAAAACTTGTACTTTAAAAAGGAACCCATTCATCTTACTTTTCTAATTTAAAGACTAAACAATTAAAAATTAAAAATACATTTTTTGATTTCCTTTATAAAACCCCTCCGAGCCATACATATTTAAAAAAAAACAAAAAAGCTGTTTTTAAATTTCTAGTAGTGAACACTTTGAACCACAATTTTACCACATAAAAATATTTTAATATTACCCTTTTAAAATTTTGGAGGGAGGGGAAAAGAGAGAGGAAAAAGGGGAGAGAGGGGGAAGGAGGGGAAAAAAAGAAGGAGGGGAGAGAGAGGAAAGGAAAAAAGAGAGGGGAAGGGCAAAAAAAAAGAGGGGAAAAAAAGAGAGAGAAAAAGAGAGGGGGAGGAAGGGGGAGGGGGAGCAAGAAAAGAAAGAGAGGGGAGGGGGGAGAGAGAGGGGAGAGAGAGAGAGGGGGAGAGGAGAGGGGAGAGAAAGAAGCAGAGGGCAGAAAAAGGAACAAAAAAAAGAGATGGGGAGGGTGGAGAGGAAGAGAAAAAGATTTCCAAAGAAAAAAAAGGGAAAGAAAAAAAGAAAGAAAACAAGAGAGAACGAAAAAAGAGTGAGCTCGGAAAAAGGGTTTTGAACATTAGATCCGCATTGGCCGTTTTTGATAAATTTTATGATCCACGAACCCACTCAGGAAAGAAATATAAGGGAGCCAGAGGGGGGGCGATAACTTTTGCAGTCCTGGTCCCTATATCGCAGGAGCCAGCCTAATGGACGAGCCAGGGCATTACCGGGGAGGATGGGCGGGCCCGGGGGGGTTACCGGGGGATATGGGGGGAGTGGGTGGTGAGTACGTTACCGGGAGACAGGGAATATAGGGGGGGGGTGAGTACGTTCCCGGGAGACAGAGGGATCTGGGGGGAGGGGGGTAAGGGAGTGCGTTAAACCCGGGGACAGGGGGATCTTGGGGGGCGGGGGTAAGGTGAGTGCGTTACCGGAAGAAAGTGGGGGAGAGGGGAGAGGGGGATCAGGGGAGTACGTTATCGGGGGAATGGGGGGGTAGGGGGAGAGGGAGATGAGTACGTTACCGGGGTGGGGGGTGGGGAAGGTGCTTTCGTTAAACGGGGAAAAGGAGGGGATGGGGGGGGGAGATGCGTACGTTACCGGGGAAAAAAGGGGGAAGGATTCAGGTACGTACCGGGGAGGAGGGAATAGGGTGCAGGGAGAGTTGGGTACGTACGTTACCGAGGGGAAAAGGAGGGAAGGGAAGGGGGGAAAAGGGGCGTACGTTACCGGGGGGGGGGGGTGGAGGAGAGGAGGAGAAGGTGCGTAAAGTTTACCGGTCGACGATGTTACACTTCCCCAGCCAAGTTCCCTGTAGCTTAGGTGGGTTAAGTTATCTATTTTCAATTCTCTTTCTCTTTCATTACTTCACGATGCGGCAGTGTTTGCTGTTTCCTGTGTTTCGATTATTGGTTATTGTTATTTATTTGTTTATTATCATCATTATTTATTTTTTTTGTGATATATGCAGGTGTTTTTACATTTACATTTTTCTCAGCCTTACATTACAAACGTAATTATTTTTTCTATATATTTTTAAATTTTGATTGTGGTAATATAAAATCCATACATGAAAACCTACCTACAAATATATATATATATAATATATATATATATATATATATATATATATATATATATAGATAGATAGATAGATAGATAGATAGATAGAGAAGTATATAGGATAGAGAGAAATATACTATATATATATATATATGGATATATATATAATATATATATATAAATTATTATATATATTATATATAATATATATAAAGGATATATTTTATTTTTTTTTTTTTGTTTTTGTTTGCATATACACAACACAAACACCACACACACAGCAGCTCCACACGTATATATAAAAAAATATATATATATATATAATAAGTACTATATAAATAGAATATAATATATAATAATCATATATATATATATATATATAGTATGTTTTTCTGGTGTATTTGACGGTGTGGCGGTTGCTAAGTATTTACATATCGCAAAACACACACACACACACGCACACACACAAACACACACACACACACACCACCACCACTAGCACCACACACACACACACCACCACATCACACACACACACACAACACCTGTGTGTGTATGTAGTGTCTGTGTGTAATCTAAATATATACACAAAAAAAATCGACATACACAAATACACACACACAAACACACACACACACACACACACACGACACCAACACACCGTGTGTGTGGTGGGGTGTTGTGGTGTGTATCATATAATATACACACACAAAAAACCGATACACCACATACACACACCACACCACACAAACACACACCACACACCACACACACACACACACACCACACACACACACAAACACCCACACCCCCAAAAAACAAAAAAAAAAAAAAAAAAAAAAAAAAAAAAAAAAAAATATATATTATGTTATATAATATATAAATATAGATATATATATAGTATATATACTATAGAGATAGTATAACATTTATATATATATATAACATGTGCAAGTGTGTCTCCTCTTAAATCATTCTCTAGACCTCTGTCTCCTCTATATCACTCATCTCCTCTCTCTTACTCTCTCATCCCTCTTATCTAGCTCTCCTCTACTCTCTCTGGTACTCTCTTAACTGAATTATATATCTATAAATATATATGATAGGATATATAATATATATCGTAGAAAGATCAATATACTATATATATTATATATATATATATATCTATATATATAGTATAGATACTAATATATATATTAAGCCACACACACCTGACAACACACAATATATAAAGGATGTTAATCACATATCTACTACTACTACTACACTTTTAAAACGACTGTTGCTCCGAACGATTCAGTGACGAAGCCAACAAACGTCTACATGCATTCGACTCAGTAAAATACAATACAAATACAATGAAGGGAGTAAGTAAAGGAAATAAACCAAAATTATATGGCCAAGAGGTTCCCATATTGCCACGACTGCCCAACAAACAACTGCAACATTATATGCTTCATCCCGATGGCAAGACGTGTAACTAAGTTAGCAATTTCGGAGTTTGCTAATTCCATGAGATTGAGTAACAATCATCAGCTAACAATTATTGCAAGACTAAAGAGGCCTAGAGCTCCTGCAACTGATTTAATTTATATTCATTGGTGCGCATTTTTTTTTCTTATTTTTTGGTCTTTTATGTGTTCATATATATTATCTTGTGTTAAAAAAGCGTATTGTTGTGACCGCGGCATTCTGGTGGAATTCAGATTGTGAAATATTACATATGATGGAATTTACCTCTGACAGTGCTATTCATTATTTTGTAAGTATATAAATGATATATGACATACACACATATATATGTGTGATTGTAACTATATAGTATATACAAAACACTATTCCGCGTTGAAACTAGCGGCAGCAAGAAAAACCTAAAATGCACACACAACTAGATTTTTGAACATGAGACTTACAGTTCGCAAATCACCTGCATTCCATCTTCAGTTGCTTAAGAGAAAGGGAGTTGAATAGGGTAATTGGATAAGTCCGATATGCCGAAGATTAGCCTCGCCGCGGCCCATGCCCATGAGGGACACCGGCCTGTGTGAAGGGGACTAATGACGACTCGTCACGTGTTTCAACTGGTGCTGACTCGGCGAACTAGTCCTTGCCCAGCCGTGGTGCCCAGTCCACAGCAGTAACCTCCGGGGACAATTGCACACTTTCTGGCGCTCTGGGCGGGGCGCGACAGCGACCCTCAGGATGAGAGGCACCGACACAGTACCACTGTCTAGGACGGAGGCTAAGAGGAAAAGGGAGGGGAGAGGGTATAAAAGAGAGCGGAGGAGAGGCAAAGCGTAAAGGGCGGCAGGTGAGACAGACGAACGGAAGCAAAGGAGATCAAGTCATGTTGCGGATCGGCGGACATGCATAGAATGGCCTTCATACGGGAGGAGGCGGAGGATATGGGGAATCTCGGCGGAACTGCTCGCAGTGAGAAAGCAAAGCCGTTCAAGTTGAAATAGGCAGCAGTTATATTAAAGAGAGATTCCAACCAGTTCTGCGGGCAGTGAGAATCAGACGGAAGGAAAGGCAAGTTCGAACTGCGACGAGTCCATCTGAAACCTGTGTCCCACTGAGGACAACACAAAGAGGGCGTGTTAGTTGGGTGCAGCTGGAATACAGCTGTACTTATGTTGAGAGACAGAGCGCTAGTGGACGATGCGCCATGTCTCGCACAAAGTAGCTGCTCATACACAAGAAGGCACAAGAACCAGGATAGGTACCCACCGCGAGGTAGGAGGGAGGAAGGGTGGTATGACCACAGTGCGGAATAGAGAGTGTTCACCTGGCGAAAGGTCAGCATGCTGTTGAAAGATGAAGAGGGAGAGCTAGAAGAAGTAATGATCCCCTCGTGTAGGGTAGGCTAAAAGGACATAGTAAGCAGATAGACGAAACTTAGTCTTATTTACAATCAACTAGTTGTGCATGTGTACATTTTTTTATGTTTTGGTAGTCAGCTCTGTACAGTTTGGGGCCGTCGTCCTCTCGTCTACTTAGAAGCTATCTTCTCTAGTCTCTAAGTATATACGCCTATCTCTCATCTCCTACGCCGTCTCTCTCTCTTATCTCTCTCGTCTCTCTCTCTCTTTCTCGCTCTCTCTCTCTCTCCTACTATCTCTCTCTCTCTCTCTCTCTCTAGATTTTATTATAATAACTATATATATATATATATATATCTATAATATATAATATCAGCATATATAAATATAACACCACACATGCTTAAGTTTTCTGTAGATTTTGTCCCTTCGTTGTTGTGGGGGATGACTGTTTCAGGGCTCATGTCGGCGCGGGATTCATGCATTCACAGCCATGAATGGACAAAGTTATTTATAATCAGGTCGACGGCGAAAATGGTAAAGGAAAAGTCACATATTATAGACTCATAAAATAGGAGAGAGAGAGGAGAATGAGATGAGAGGGAGGGAGAGAGACGAGAGAGACGAGAAGGAGAGAGAGAGACGCGATGGAGAGAGAGAGAGAGAGAGAAAAAGAAAGAAAGAGAGAGAGAGGAGAGATAGATAGATAGATAGATAGATAGAGAGAGAAAGGGGAAGGAAACATATAAATGTTTCAGATAGAGAAATAAAAGAGAAAAAGAATGTAGAGAGAGGAATCAGGAGACGTGAAAGAGATAAAAAAACAGGACAGGAGAAAAGATTATGAAGAAGACGAAGATTGAGAGGCGAACCCCCCCCCGATGAAATGGATGTATAAGACGATGATTGAAAGAGGAGGAGTACAAAGAGTGATGGCGAGGGTGGCGACGAGGAAAAAGGAAAAGCAAAGATAACACCTACAGAAACGGAGGAAAATGAAAATCAAAGAATAGATACCAAGGGAAGGAAAAACAACGAAACATACTGAAAAAAGAAGAATGTAAAAAGACAAAAAATATCAGACTAGCAACTGAGATAGATAGATAGATAGATAGATAGACAGATAGAGAGAGAGAGAGAGAGAGAGGGAAATATATATAATATATATATATATATATATATATATAATAATATATATATATTACATATATGTATATATATAGTATATATATATATTACATATATATATAGATATATATAATAATATAAATCTATAATATATATATAATATATATTCTATATATATATATATATATATATATGATATATAGATATATATATATATAATCTATATTCCATCGTAACTCCAGTTGTAATTTCTTCGACGGGAGATCGATCGCTTCTTGCACTGATTATCGTGGAAACACACACACACACATAACTAATATATATGATGATCTGGGAGTGAATAGTGATAGGGTCCCCAGTTCCTTTCCACGGAGAGGCCGGTTACCTTTTAGGTAATCATTCTCTCTATTATCTGGGCTTGGACCAACCACTGACTCGGCTGGCTTGCCCACCAGAGGAGGTAGGCAATCGAGGTGAAGTTCTTTTGCCAAATGGAACACGAGCGATAGATGGAAGCAAATATTGTCAAAACCTATACAAAAAAGAATAAAAGATCTAACAAAAAACATAATTAGACTCATGACAAACGAAAGATGAACCAACGGCCACTGCTAGACGAAGGTATAAAAACAATAAAAGAATTAAAGAATGAAAAAGAGCCCCGGAATAGATGAAAACAGCAGAACTAATACGAATGCTGGCGAAGTGTTGAATATTCTACAAACTCTGTACAAAAATATGGAATGAAGAAAATGGCCAGAGACTGGGTAAAATCAGTCTTTTTACTCCAATACATAAAAATGGTGACGAACTCAATTGCAACAATAATAGGACAATTGCATTAATAAGTCACAGCAGCAAAATTTTGTATGAAAAATTATTGCTGAAAGAATAAAGTTGAGTTAAGAGAGAAATTGCAGACGAACAGCAGGTTTTCGCCCGGAAAGGTACCAGAAACCAGATTCTAAATTTAAAATTTGATCATAGAGAAAAAACAGAGAATATCAAAGACCTATATCTGTGTTTCATCGATTATGTGAAAAGCTTTTGATTACTGTAATCACGATATCCTTGGAAGACGATGAATGATATGAAGTTTCCAAAAACACATCATCCACTAAAAAGCCATGTGAGGACCAACAACTAAGCAGCTGTAAGAACCACTATGGGCTACAGAATTCGTTCGAAGTCAAACAAGGAGGCGACAGGGTGCATTCTGTCTCCGCCACCTCTTTAATTATAGATTCTGAAACAATTATGAGAGGTGCTCTAGAGAATTGTGAAGGAAACTGTGGATGTGGAGGATACAAAATATCAAATCTGAGTACGCCGATGATATAGTTTAGATGCCGCAGTATCAATGAAACTACAACAACTACTAGATAAAGTTAGAGAAGCAAGCGAAAAGGCTGGCTTGTTCTTAATGCCAAGAAAACTAAGATATGAAGATCAAAGATACGGCAAGAACAATGATGAACATGTTCAAGCAATGAATGATTGTGGAAAATGTGAAAGAGGTCACTTGATCTGAAAGGCTTGGGTTTTTTTTAAAAAAAAAAAAAAAAAACTAATACATATGATGATCACGGAGTAAAAAGAAGAATTACCATCCAAAAGCGCCACAATTGCTCTACAAGCAACATCTGAAAGAACGAAGCATTACCTTACGGACAAAGCTGAGTTATGAACATTAGTTTTTCAATTGCATCATGGTTCTGAGTGTTGTGTGTTTGAAGTACCTAGACAAAGAAAAAGGTCAAGAGTTTTGAAATGTCGGTGTTCAGGACGAGTACTGCGTATTGCTGGACAGAGAAGAAGACGAATGATGAGTGCTGAGAAAGATAAATGGTAAAGACCGGACTGTTGGACATCTTGAACAAGAGGAAATTAATATTGGTCATGTAATGAGAAGTAAAGTATTGAGAAAAATGCTGAAGGAATGGTGATAGGAAACAGCGGAGAGGCAAACCGAAGACAAGAGGGAGCGCCTAATAGCAAAGATATTGCGGGCTGTCGATGGTATAAGTGGAAAGAAAGCGTAAGCTCGAGTTTAGGGCGAAGGATGGTGGAGAGGTCACGTCTGCTCAAAAACATGGAGCATACCGTTATGATGATGATATTATATATATATATATATAAATATATATATAGTATATATATTCATACGAATATATATATGATATTATAGTATATAATATATATATATATATATATATATATATTATATATATTATATTATATATATATATATGTGTGTGTGGTGGGGGTACACACCAAACACACACACACACACACACACACACACACACACACACACACACACACACCACAGATATATATATATATAGTATATATATATATATATAGATAGATATATACACACATATAGATATATACAGCATATCTATATATATATATATATATAAAATGATATATTATACATGTATATATAATAGATATAATATATATATAGATATATATATATATATATATAAAAATATATATGTGTGTGTGTGTGTGTGTGATGTGTGTTGTGGGGTGTGTGTGTGAGTGGTTACATACATATACAACATATATATATAAATAAATAAATACATGTATAAATATTTATATATAGATTATGAGGATATATACTATATATATATATATATTATAATATTATAATATATATAATATATATATATATAAATATATATGTATACTATATATGAATATCATCTATATATTGATATATATATATACTATTACATAGTATATACATAAAGATATGTATATATATATATATATATATATAACTATATATTATATATATATAGATATATATAAATAGATAATATATAGTATTATATAACATATCTTCTTCTTTTACGGTAGGTTCATATCTGCGCCGCCGTGGTCACAGCATCATACTTAATTTTAGTTTTCATGTTGTGAGCCTCTTGGAGGAGTAAGTGTAGGGCTCCCAGTTCCTTTCACGGAGAGTGCCGTGTACTTTTAGGTAATCATTCTCTTATTTATCGGGCTTGGGACCAGCACGGACTTGGCCTGGCTTGCCCATACATGGCTAGGAGGCAAGCGAGGTGAAGTTCTTTGCCCAGGGAACACTTGACTTGGGCAAGGGACCAGCACTTGACTGGGCTGGCTTGGCCACCCAGGGATAGGTAGGCAATCAAGTGAAGTCATGTACACGTAAAAAACACAAAAATAACACATAAACCCACACAACACACAACACACACACACACTCACGCACGCCACGCACGCACCACGCACGCACACACACACACACACACACACACACACACACACACACACACACACACACACACACACAACACACATATACACAAACACATGCATAGGCTACGCATATGTACACACACACACACACCGCGCGCGGCACGGCCACTCACACTTTGATGGATATATATTTTTTTATCTTTTTTATCATTATATATATATTTATTTATTTTTACTTATTTATTTATTTTTTTACTTATTTATTATTTGATTATTTATTTTTATTCTTTTATTTTTTATTATATTATTTTTTTTTATGATTATTTTATCATTATTTCTGTACAACAAAAATTCCTATCTGAAACAGAACAAGGTCACTGACCAAAACACAAAGAAATCTACCGCCGCGTCTGCCGTCGTGGAAGGGGACGCTGGGGCCGCATCTGTCTGAGGGAAGGCGACGACTTCACACCAGCAGAGCTGCTCGTGCTGCCTGCGGACGCCTGCCGCTGTCTCTGGTTCTTCTTTCTATCGCCTCCTCACTTCCCCTCGGTTTCGGGGTTGCGCCAGGATCTTTGCAATTTCCTTGCCGCTCACGACGAGGGGTCTCTCCTTCGCTTCTTCGCTTCGCCTGCTGCTACTGCTGGAGCTCTGCCGCCCGCTGCGCCTTGCGATCGGCATTGCGCTGCTTGAGGTCGCTGAAGGCGAAGCGCCCTTGGAATGAGGCGCACACGTCCTCCTCGCGCCCTTCCTCCCGACGACGGTCTGTGCCGACTCGTCCGCTCGAAAAATCTATCTTTCTGTCTAACTGTCGTGTGCCTGTTAGTCGGTCTCTGTGGTCTATCTGCTGTCTGTCTGTCTGTCTATCTGTTGTCTAGCCAGTGTGAATCTTTCTATCTGTCTAATTAATGCTAAGGATGATGGCCATGGAGAATGATAAAAATTAATGCTGGATAAGATATGCATGATATAACATTAAAATTATAGTTTTGAAGCCTATGGTGATGACAATGATAATGGCAGTGACACTGATACTAACAGCAATCAACACAAGTAAGGAGGAATGATAAAAGTGCAATTCTATATTGCATTCATAAGCAATATTACGATAGTATATTTGCCTAATAAAGCTGATTATGATGGTACGAAAATAATAATGGAGAGCATATGATGATGATATGATTTATACGAAATCCAGTTGAAAATAACAAAACAAAATGGCGGCCTGTCCCTAGGTCTTCAGCGACTGCTTTCACAAAAGCGTCGACTTCTTTTTTTCGTAATTAATCCTCCCAGAAGTAATACACATCAACAAGCTATGGACAGGCGATCTGGCAGATGGATCGCAAACACTATTGTCGCATTATCAGCAGAATAAATGCTCTTTGGAAGTGCGATTAGTGAAAAGGTGGCAAACCGTGACTTGCATTTCTAACCACCTGCATACTTCTCCGTTAAGTTTGCAAATTGTAGAGATTCATGCATTATGATATCATCATATTATCTATCAATTGTTTAGCTTTGGAGAAGGCGAAAAAATTATGTCAACCTGTGATTAAAGCATCGTCCATTTTTCGTTCTTTTCTTGACTTCATACCTTTCCTTCCAGGTCTGATCAACTTTCCTCTCGTGCAGTTGCTTGCAGTCGGGGCGGATGCCTGGGTGTTCGCGGTCGTGAGAGCGTGGCGGAAGGAGGGACAGCGGCGAGACTGCGAGGAGCATGATCGGGATAGCGAGGCACACACAACGCAACAAAAACACACACACATACGCCGCTACGCACACACATCACAAAAACATCATTACACACACACCACACGCATACGCACACACACTTGCGCAGCATATGCCACACACAGCACACACACACACACACGCACACACACACACCACACACGAACACACAAACACAACGCAAAAAACACCACACACACACACCACACACACACGCACGACACACACACACACATCAAACATATACACAAACACACACACACGCGGGGCGCGGGCGCGGGCACTTTTGATGATATATAAATATAATTAAATTATAAAATAATATATAATATATATTATAACACACAACACATATATATATTATATATAATATATATATTAAATATATATATATATATATATATATGTATATTTTATATAATATATATATATTAATAATATTATAATATATATATTATAATTAAATATATATATTATATATAATATATTATATATATATAATTTAAAATATATAATATATTATTATTATATATTATTATATATATATATATATATTTATAATATATTATATATTATATAAATATAATTTTATATATATATATATAATATTTAATTAAAAATATATATAATATATATATATATATAGAATATATAATATGTAAAATAAAATTTTTAAAACACACACCACACAATACTTATTATATATTTTATTTATATATATATATTTTATATATAATATTATTGTGGGGTGTGTATATATTATATATATATATATAATATTTTATATATATATATATTTTATACTCAAAAAATGCCCCCCCCGCGCCCGCGTGTGTGTGTGTTGTGGGATTGTTTGTGTGTGTTTGTGGCGTGCGTTGTGTGTGTGTGTGTGGGTGGGTGTTTGGGGTTGGGTGTGTTTTGGTGTGTGTGTGTGTGTGGGTGTGTGTTGTGGTGTTTTGGGTGTTTTTGTGTGTTTTTTTGCGTGGTTTTTTTGTTTTCGTGTGTGTGTGTGTGTTCTTGTGTGGGTTTTTGGGTGTGGGGTGGGCATATGCTTTGCGAAAGGTGTTGGGGAATGCGTGTGTGGGTGTGTGTATGAGGGTGTGTGTTGTGTTTTTCGAAATTGCGTGCGTAGTGGTGGGTTTGTGTGTGGTGGTGTGCCTCGCTACCCCGCTCTTTGCTCCTGCAGTCTCGCCGCTGTCCGCTCCTTCACGCCACGCTCTCAGCCCGCAAAACCCCAAGGGCATCTCCCCCCGACTCCCAAGCAACGGGCACCGGGGAAGTGATAAATACCGGAAGTGAAAGGTAATAAAAGTCAAAAAAAGGAAAAAGGGGGACGATGCTTTTAATCCGGGTTTTGGACATTTTTCGCCTTCTCCAAACTAAAAAAATTGATAGAAATATAAATGATACATAAATGCTGAATCTCTCAAATTGCAAACAACGGGGGAAGAAATGCAGGTGGTTAGAAAAGGGCAATTTCAGGGTTTTCCCACATTTTTCATTTAACCCGCATTTCCCAAAAAAATTTATTTGCTGATAATGGGCCCAATATGTTTGCGACCCATCTGCCGATCGCCGGTCCAAAAGTTTGTTGATTTGTATTATTTCTGGGGGTTTAAAATTACGAAAAAAAAGGGAAAAGTCGACGTTTGGGAAAAGCAAGTCGATGAAACCCCTAAGGGACGGGCGCCATTTTTTTTTGGTTTTTTCAATTTGAATTTCGTATAAATAATTATCATCATCATTATCCTCCATTATTATTTTCGGTACATAAAAAAATCACCCTTTATTAGGCTAAATTTTACTATCGAAAATTATTGCTTTAAAAGCAATTAGAATTGCATTTTTTATCATTCTCCTTACTTGTTTTTATTGCTGTTAGTATCATTTGGTCACTGCCTTTATCATTGTCAAACCATAGTCTTCAAAATTTAAAATTTTTAAGGGTTATTCATGCATATCTTATCGTTTAAATTTTTTATCATCCCCAGGGGCCATCACCTTTAGCATTTTTAGCAGATAAAAAAGTTTAACACGTGGGCAGACAACCGATAGACGGGCAGACAGACAGCGAGATAAAACCACGGGAGACAGAAAACCCCCCAAGGCACACAGACAGTTAGACAGAAAGTTTTTTTAAGTTTTTTTCAGCGCGACGATTCGGCCAGACCGTCGCGGGGGGGAAGGCCCGCCGGGGGGAAGGGACGTGTGCCCCGTCGCCCAAGGGGCCTTCGCCTTCAGGGGCCCTAAAGCAGCGCAAGGCCGAGCGAAAGGCCAGCGGGCGGAAAGAGCGCCAGCAGTAGCAGCAGGCAAAGCAAAAGAAGCAGAAGGAGGAGGGGGCCCCTCGTCGTGACCCGGAAAGGAAATGGAAAAAGATCCTGGCGGGCAACCCAACCGAAGGAGGAGGAGGAGGAGTAGAAGAAGAAGAAAAAGAACCAAGACAGGGGAAAGGGCCCCGATCCGCAGGCAGCACGAGAGCTCTCTGGGGTGAGCGTCGCCTTCCCCCGCGACAGACGGGGCCCCCAGCGTCTTCCACACGCAGACGCGGGGGAGTTTTATTTTTGTTTTGGTTCAGGGGCCCTTTTTCTGTTTCAAGATTAAAAATTTTGTTGTACAAAAATAATGAAAAAAAAAATAATAAAAAAAAAAATAATAAATAAAAAAAAAAAATAAAAAAAAAAATAAAAAAAAAAAAATAATAAAAAAAAATAAAAAAGGGTAAAAAAAAAATTTAAATATATATAAATAAATAAAAAAGAAAAAAAAATATTATACATAAAAAAGTTTTGAGTGGCGTGCGGGGCGCGCGTGTTGTGGGGTGTGTACATTGCGTCCTAGCATGTTTTTGTGTATATGGTGTGGGGTGTGTTGTGTGTGGGTTTTGGTTGTGTGTGTGTGTGGGTGTGTGTGGGGTTTTGTGGGCTTGCGTGCTTTGCGTGCGTGCGTGCGTGGGTGTGTGTGTGTATGTTTGTGGGTGTTGGTTATGGGGTTATTTGTGGGTACGTTGAAACATGCCTTCACCTTGATTGCCCCCTACCACTGGGGGGCCCAAAACCCCAGCCCAATTTCAAGTGCGGGCCCCTGCCCCAATTAAAGTTTTTCCCTTTGGAAAGGGAAAACTTCACCTCGCTTCCCTACCTGGGCCGGGGGGATGGGAAAGCCGGGGCCAAGTCAGTGCTGGCCAACCCCGGATAAATAGAAATGATTACCTAAAAGGTAACCCCGGAAACTCTCCGGGGAAGGAACTGGGGCCCCTCCCGTACTACCCCAAGGGGCATAACAACATGAAAACTAAAATTAAAAGTAGATCCCCCAACCCCCTGTGACCACGGGGGCCAGATTAAACCCTTTCCGTTAAAAAAAGAAGTATGTTTAATATATATTATATTATATATATATATATAGATATATATAATATATATAAATATATATTTTATATATATATAACATATTTATAATATTGAATATATTTTATATATTTATAGTTAAATTATAGATGAATATTCATATTATGTATACATATTTTTTAAATATATATTTTATATTTTAATATATAAAAAAAATAAATATTATAGAAATTAATATTAATATATATTTTAAAATAAATATTTATACATGTATTTATTTATTTATATTTTTAGGTGTGTATATGATGTTAACCTCCCACACACACACACACACCACCCACCACAACACACACACCCCCCAAATTATATATATATATAAATATATTATTATATATTTATATAAATATATATAATTTTAAATGTATTTTTATATTATATAAAATATATTCTATAAATATATTATATATATATATGTGGGGTTAGTATATATTAAAAATATAATTATAATATTTATATATATTTGTGTGTGGGGTGTGTGTGTGTGTTTGTGTGTGTGGTTGGTGTGGGGTGTGTGTGTGTACAACACACATTATTTTAATATCTATATATATATATAATTATAATTTTAATATATATAAATAATATAATCTATATATCCCATATATTTTTCCCTTGGATATAAATATAATAAAATATAATATATATATATATTATAAAAAAAATCAAAGGGGTATGCTCATTTTTGAGCGGGCGTGGACCTCTCCACCACCCTTCCGCCCCCAACCCGATCTTACGTTTTTTCTTTCCACTTTACCATCGAAAACCCCGCAAAATCCTTTGTTTATTGTCGCTCAGTCTTGTCTTCGGTTTGCCCTTCCTTTTTTCCTATCACCATTCTGTCAGCAATTTTTTCTCAATACTTTTACTTTCTTTAAACATGACCAATAAACTTTAATTTCCTTTGTTCAAGATGTCCAACAGTGGGTCTTACAATTTATCTTTCAAAGCATTTCATCATTCGTTTCTTCCCCGTCCAGTAAAACGCAGTACTCGTCGTAACACCACATTTTTAAAAAATTGATCTTTTTTTTTGTCCCATTACTTCAACACCCAAAACTCAGGGAAACCCTATTATGCCCAAATTTTAAAAACTAATGAGTTCAAAACCCAGTTTGTCCTTAAAGGGAAAGCTTCGGGCTTTCCAGAGGGTTTTTGAGAGCAAATTTTGGCGCTTTTTTAATGGTAAAATTTTTCTTTTTTTCTCCGGTGAATCATCATATGTATTAGTTAAAACGCTCCAAAATAAATGAACCCCTTTCAAATTTTCCACAATTTATTCCATTTATGGTAAATGTTTATCATTTTTCATTGCCGGTTTTTCTTTTTAAACTTCATGATCTTAGTTTTTTGCAATTTTTAAAAAAACCCAAACCCCCGCCCTTTTGCTTGGGGTTTTCAACTTTATCTAGTAGTTTTGTGTTCAGTGATACTGGGCAAAACAAAAAATATATCATCGGGGTACCTCAGATTTGATATTTTTTATCCTCCCAAAATCCCAGTTCCCTTTAAAATCTTAGAGCACCCCTCATAATTTTTTCAGAATATATATTAAAGAGGTGCGGAGACAGGGAAAGCAACCCCGTCGCACTCCCCTTTTTTTGAAGGGGGCCCTTTTGTTAGGGATAAGTGGTTTTTTTACGCTGCTTGTTTTTTGGTCATACATGGGTTTTTTTTGTTGGATGATTTGGTTTTTAAAAATTTAATCATTCAGTTATTTCCCGAGGATATCGTGATTAAAAAGTATCAAAAGCTTTTTTCCCTAATCGATTTAAAACAGATTAGGTCTTTTTGATATTTTCTGTTTTTTTAGATCAAAATTTTAAAATTTTGAAAATTTGGGTTTTTGGTACCTTTTTCCCGGCGAAAACCGCTTGTTTGTCTGCAATTTCCTCTCTTAACTTTTAACTTTATTCTTTCGCAAAAATTTTTAAACAAATTTTTCTGCTGTGACTTTTTAATGCAATTGTCCTTTTTGTTGCATTGGTGCGTCACCATTTTTAGGTATGGGGGTAAAAACTGATTTTACCCAGTCTTCTGGCCCTTTTTTTTTCATTCCATATTTTTGGGACAGGTTTTTAAAAATATTCAACCTTTTCCCCCCAGCATTCTTAATTAGTTTTTGCTGTTATTTCATCTATTTTCCCCGGGGGTCTTTGTTATTTTTTTAATTTTTTTATGGTTTTTTTAAATTCGTCAGCAGGGCGGTGTTCATCTTCGTTGTCAAATTTAGTCTAATTTAAAGTTGTTTTTAGATCTTTTTTTCTTTTGTATAGGTTGGAAAAATATTTATTCCCTCATCGGCGCGTTGTTCCATTTGGGGAAAGAAACTTCAAACCCCGATTTCCTAAACCCCTGGGGGGGCAAACCAAACCCCAGTCCAAATGTTGGTCCCCAACCCAGATAAAGAGAGAAGGTTACAAAAAGGGAACACCCCTCTCCGTGGAAAGGAACGGGGACCCCAAACAGTATTTTACTCCAAGATCATCAAAATAATAAAATTTGTGTGGTGTGTGTTTCCCCGAACCCCCCCCCTTTAAGAAGCGATCGATCTCCCCCCCCCCCCGAAGGAAATTTTCAAATGAGGATGTTGACGAGGAATAATATTTTATATATATATATATATTTTATATATATATATAAATTTAAAAATTTTATTTATTATATATAAATATATATATGTATATATATATATAAATATATATATTTTATATAATTTTATATTTATTTTATTATTTTACATAAAATATACTTTTATGTATTATATATATATATTATTATATATTAATTATAATATAATATATATAATTTTTTCCCCCTCTCTCCTCTCTCCTTTTATCTGTCTATCATCTATCTATTTATCTATCTCAGTTGCTAGTCTTGCTATTTTTTTTTCATTTTTACATTCTTTTTTTTCAGTATGTTTCGTTGTTTTTTTCCCTTTTTAAAAATTTTTTTTTGATTTTTCCCTTTTTTCCCCCGTTTTGTAGGTTTTATCTTCTGCTTTTTTTTTTCTCGTCGCCACGCCCCCTTCCCTACTCTTTTTACTCCTCCTCCTTTTATCACGTCTTTTTTACCTCCATTTTCATCGGGTTTTGCCTCTTTAACTTCGTCCTTAAATTTAATAAAAACTTTTTCCTGTCCTTTTTTTTATCTCTTTTTACGTCTCCTTTTTTCTCTCTCTACTTTCGTTTCTCTCCTTTTTTTTTTCTATCTGAAACATTTTTTATGTTTCCTTCCCCCTTTTTCTCTCTATCTATCTTCTATCTTCTATCTTTTCCTCTCCTCTCTTCCTTTTTTTCTCTCTCCCCTCTCTCTCTCTCTCTCCTTTTCTCTCTCTCTCTCTCTCTCTCTTCTCTCTTCCTCTCTTCTCTCTCCCCTCTTCCTATTTTTTTGAAATCAATAAAGGGACTTTTCCTTTTTCCATTTTTCGCCCCGACCTGAATGTAAAACTTTGCAAATTTTGGGTGATGAAGGGATAAAACCCCCCCGCCGCCCTGACCCCGAAAAAATTATCCCCCACAAAAAACGAAGGGACAAAATAACAGAAACTTAAAACATTTGGTGTATATATTATATATATATATATATATATATTTTATATATATAATATAAAATTTAATACTATATAATATAAAAGGGGAAAAGAGAGAGAGAGAGAGAGGGGAGACAGCGAGAGAGAGAGAAAAAGAGAGAGAGGAGAAGAGAGAAGGAAGAGAGAGAGGGGGAGAGAGAGAGGGAGAGAGAGACACAAAAAAAAAATTTTAAAAGCACAAACTATTTTATTGTAAAAAAGACTAGTGTTTTCATCCGCCCCTCCTCCCGGCCCAAAACCCCACCCCTTTGGGGGAAATTTTCTCTCTAAGTCGCCCTTTCACTTTTCAACAGGGCGACCTTTCGCCCCGGTGAACACTCTCCCGTCGCAACCCGGTCCAACCACCCTTTCCCCTACCTCGAAGGTGGGGGGAAACCCATCCGGGTTTCCGGCCTTTTGTGATGACAATTTCTTTTGGCGAGACAGGCGCCAGGGCTCACTAAGCGTCTGTCCCCAACCCTAAAATTCACTTATTCCCGTGGACACAACCAAAAACGCCCCCTTTGCCATCAGGGGGGACCAGGTCCCCCTCAATGGACTGGTCAGGGAGTTCGAATTGCCCTTTCCTTTCCCCTGTGTCCAAATCCCCCCGGGCCCGGTGGGAAAACCTCTTAATTAAGCTGCTGCCCCAAATTTTAACTTGAAAAGGTGCCTTTCTCCCGCCCTAAATCCCCCTCGTTCCCATATCCCCCGCCTCCTCCCTTATAGGGCCCCTCTATCATAGCCGCCCGATCCCCCAAACATTTTTGATTTCCCTTTTGTTTCCGTTCGTCTGTCCTCACCGCCCCCTTTACCGCGTGCCTCCCCTCGCTCTCTTTTACCCTCTCCCCTCCCTTTCTTAGCCTCCGCCTGTACAGTGGTAACGTGTCGGCCTCTCATCAGGGGTGGGGCTTTTTCGCGCCCCGCCCAGGCGCCAGAATTTGCAATTGTCCCCGGAGGTTTGCTGGGGCGGCACCACGGGGGGAAAGGGACTAGGTTCACCCGAGTCAGCACCAGGTGACACACTGAGCGGTCGTCATGTCGACACGGCCCGGCCCCCCTCATGGATCCCCCGGGGGCTAAGTTTTCGATATCGGATTTTATCCTTCCCCTTTTCCTCTTAGACCTGAAGATGGAATGCAGGTGGATTTCGAAACTGTATCTCATTTTCAATAAATCTAGTTTGTGCATTTTAGGTTTTTCTCTGCCCTGTTTCAACGCGGAAGAGTTTTTTTATATATTATGACACCAAAAATAAAATTGTGTGTATGTACCATTACTTTAATATTACAAAAAAATGATAGCACGTCAAGGTAAATTCCTTATGTAATATTTCAAAATCTGAATTCCCCAGATGCCAGAGGCCCAAAAACAAAGTTAAACAAAAATAAAAGAAAAATAACAATACCAAAAAAGAAAAAAAAATGGCGCACCAATAATATAAGAGAAAATCGGGCAAGACACGGGCCCTTTATTCTTGCAATAAGGATTAGCTAGATAAAATTTATAAATCTCGGGGAAAATATAACCCCGAAATTGAACATTATTTACACGATCTTGCAATCGGGGAAGATAAAATTTTGCATTGTTGTTTGACAGTCGTAAAAGGGGAACCTCTTTGATTATTTGGTTTTTTCCCTTACTTACCCCTTCATTGTATTTGTATTGTATTTACGGGAAAAATCATGTATGAGGGTTTTTTGGCTTCGTCACTGAACGTTGGGAAAAACAGTCGTTTAAAAAGTAGAAAGTATAGTGAAGTAAAAAACACCTTTAAATTATAAGGGTTTTTTGGTGTGTGTGTGTGGATTTTATAATATTATATAGATTATATAATATATATATATTATAAAAATATATTTTTCCCCCCCTATATATTTTTAATTATTTATTAAATTTTTAAAAAGAAAAGGGAAGGGGGGGAAAAGGAAAAAGGGGAGGAGGAGAGGAAAAGGAGGGGGAAAAAGTAAGCGGCTTGCCTTTTTTTTTTTTATTTTTTATTTTTTTTTTTTTTTTTTTTTTTTTGTTTTTTTTTTTTTTTTTTTGGTGGTGTTTTGGTGTTTTGTGTTTTTTGGTGTTTTGTTTTTTTGGTGTGTGGGGGTGTGGTGTGTGTGTTTTGTGTGTTTTTGTGGTGTATTTGGGTATGTGTTTTTTTGTGTGTATTTTAAGATACACCCCCAACACCAACACAACACAAGGTGGTGGGGGTGGGGGTGTGGGGTTGTGTGTGTTTTTGGGTGTGTTTTGGGTGGTGTTTATTTTTTTCCCCCAAAACTCCCCGGGTTGGTGTGGTTGGTGTTTGTGTGTGGTGTGTTTTTTGGGGTGTGGTGGTGTGTGTGTGTTTTTTTTGGGTGGGTGGTGGGGTTTTGGGGTGGGTTTTTTCAAAAATGTAAATAGTACAAAAGCCCCGAAAATTCAACAAAAAACCCATATTTTTTATATAAATTAATATTTTTATAAAATTATATATATATAAATTTTAAATTTTTTTATAATATGTGGGGAGCGTGTGTGTGTGTTTGTGTGTGTATGAAAAAAAAAAAAAAAAAAAAAAAAAAAAAAATTATATATATATTATTATATATATATTATTTTATATATATTTATATTATTTTTTTATCCCATTATATATATTTTTTTTTTTTTATCTACTATCTATCTATCACTATCTATCTATCAATCTTCTATCTATATATATATATATATAAATATATATATATTTTATATATATTATATATATATATATTTGGGGTAGGTTTCATGTATGGATTTTTATATTACCACAATCAAAATTTAAAATATATAGAAAAATATACGTTTGTAATGTAAAAGGCTGGGGTGTAAATGTAAAAAACCTGCATATATCACAAAAACAAAATAAAATTTAGATAATAAAAACAAAAAAAAACAATAACCAATAATCGAAACACGGAAACGCAAAACACTGCGCATCGTGAGTAAAGAAAGAGAAAAATTGAAAAAAGATAAAATTAACCCACCCAAGCTACAGGGAACTTGGCTGGGGAAATGTAAAAAATCGTCGACCGGTAAACTTTCGCACCTTCCTCCTCCCCCACCCCCCCCCCCGGTAACTACGCACCTTTCCCCCCCTCTCCCTTCCCCTCCTTTTTCCCCCCGTAAGTCGTCCCCAACTCTCCTGCACCCTATTCCCCCCCTCCCCGGGACGTACCTGAATCCTTTCCCCCTTTTTCCCGGTAACGTACGTCTCCCCCCCCACCCCCCCCTTTTCCCCCGATAACGTACGCACCTTTTCACCCCCCCCCCCCCGGTAACGTACTCATCTCCCCCTCCCCCTACCCCCCATTCCCCCCATAACGTACTCCCCGATCCCCCCCCCCCCTTCCCCCACTTTCTTCCGGTAACGCCTCACCTTACCCCCCCCCAAGACCCCCCTGTCAACCGGTAAAGCACTCCCTTACCCCCCCCCCCCCCCAGATCCCCCTGTCTCCCGGTAACGTACTCACCCCCCCCCCCATATTCCCCTGTCTCCCCCTAACTATCACCCCCCCTCCCCCCCCTATCCCCCGGTAACGCCCCGCCCCGCCCATCCTCCCCGGTAAAGCCCTGGCTCGTCCATTAGGGTGGCTCCTGCGTTACGGACCAGACTGCAAAAGTTATCGCCCTCCCTCTGGCTCCCTTTATTTCTTTTCCCGAGTGGGTTTGGGGGATCATAAAATTTACAAAAAAGGCCAAAAGCGGTCTAATGTTCAAAACCCTTTTCCGAGCTCACTCTTTTTTTCGTTTCTCTTGTTTTCTTTCTTTTTTTTTCCCCTTTCTTTCTTTGGGAAACTTTTTCCTCCCTCTCCACCTCTCTCTTCTGTTTTTTGTTCTTTTTCTCTCTTGCTTTTTCTCTCTCTCTCTCTCTCTTCTCTCTCTCTCTCTCTCTCTCTCTCTCCTCTCTCTCTCTCTTTTCTCTCTTTTTCTCTCTCTTTTTTCTCTCTTTTCCTTTTCTTTTCTCCTTTTCTCTCTCTTCCTTCCTCTTTTCTCCTTCTCTCTCCTCCCCTTTTCTCTCTTCTTTTCTCCCTGCCACAATTTAAGGGTAAAATTAATAAGTTATTATGTGGTAATTGGGTGTCAAATGTTCACTACTAGAAATATTAAACAGTTTTTTTAATATTTTTATATGTATGGCTACGAGGGTTATCAAAGGGACAAATATTATTTATATAATTAGTTTAGTCAAAATTTAAAAAATAAGATGTGGGGTTTGTTAAAGTACAATGTTTTCCCCGCCACAAATTTACTACTTTCAGTTACGTTCATCTATGATAAAATTCTCTATCTGTCACCTATTTATCTTATAAATATCTTAAAATCTATTACCTTTACCCCTCCTTTGCTATATTTCCCCCCCCCCTCTCTCTCTCTCTCTCTCTATCTCTCTCTCTCTCCCGGGCTCTCTTTCCTTTTCCCCCTCTTTCCCCCCCTTTTTTTTTTTA